>NW_015170907.1:418839-420395 GCF_001447785.1 Gekko japonicus | reverse complement strand
GGGAAAGCCGTGCGGGGCACGCTCCCTTCCTCACAGGAGGCGGCGTGAAGGTGGGGGGCTGGTCCCCGTCACCCCGCCACCCCAGCTCCTCATTTCTGAGCGGGGCAGGAGCTGGGAGCCTCTGCTGCCCAGCACCGCTCTTGCCTCAGGCGCCACCAGCCCGTCTGGGCCTTTTCTCCCTCGCCACGGCTCTACGAACTGCTACTGCCACCGCCCCCCTTCCCCTCACTCCGACTCCCAGGCTAGCCTCTCCGCCGCCATCTTGCCTGGAGAATACTTAAAGCGCATGTGCAGAGCAGGGAATCCCAACTCCAACGGAGCTCGCACGGTTTGCAATAAACCGAATGAGGGAGCCCTGTGCGAGAGAAGTCAAGTGCGCCTGCGCGGAGCAATGTGGCGTTCTCAGTCACAGTCTCTCACACCTGCTGAGAGAACAGCTGCTAGAGAGGAAGGTCCGGGGTGGATCCAGCGCTTGGCAATGAAGCCATTCGACAGCTAGGGTTAGAATGTGCATAGTTAGTCTGCCCTACGCAGGAGGCAGGGCGCAAGAGGGAGAGAGCCACAGATAGGGGTCATTTCGTAGAAAAAGAGCTGCAGGAGCGTATTAGTATAACTTATTAGCATATGCCACACCCCCTGACATCACCGGAAGTGTGCACCAGCCCCTCTGACAGGCAGAAGCAAGCACCTGGGATCCATTCTCCCCCCCCCTCCCTTCCCTTCACCTCCAAGTCGGGCAAAGGGGAGGGGGAGGATCTCAGGCGCTTCTGCCTGACAGAGGTGCTGGCTGCCCACAGCCAGCCTGGGTGAATTATAGAATCATAGACTCATAGAGTGGGAAGGGACCTCCAGGGTAATCTAGTCCAACCCCCTGCACAATGCAGGAAATTCACCAATACCCCACACACACCCCAGTGACCCTTGTTCCACGCCCAGAATATGATTTAAAAAACCCTCCAGGATCACTGGGGGCCAAACTGGCCTGGAGAAAAATTGCTTCCTGGCCCCAAAGTGGCGATCAGCATTTCCCTGGGCGTGTAAGAAACGGCCACAGGAACTAAGCACTGATGCAACCCTTCCTGCTCTGTGATTTACCTAAGTTCACACAATCAGCATTATGATCCTTTTAAAGTTGAAAGCATGATAGAAATGCAAAGGACTATGTGTAAGATTATCTGTAAGACACAAGACCAGGATGCATCTCACTTCTGGCAATAACTTGGAGAGACCCTATCACTCAGCTTCCATTGCGCCACACACACCCCACACTGGAATAAGAACATAATATCAGGCCATAGCACATTGCAATAAAGCCCCTACAACTGTATAGAGAAATACTGAGCTTCCCTACCATTTGCCACAGCTAGCCCACCACACAACCAGGATCAAGACTCCTAAGTCAACCAACAGACAGGCATACACTCCTTTGAGAAACTTGAGTATTACATTACAACACCTTTGGAACATTACAGATCAGTAGAGGCAGCACCGCATAGTGGTCAGAGTTGCAGATTGATGTGGGGAAACCCAGGTTTGTATTCTCACTCTGCTGGCTG
>NW_015170907.1:414474-418359 GCF_001447785.1 Gekko japonicus | reverse complement strand
GGCTCAAGTGCTCATTACTTGTGGAGCTGAGGCTCAATGTCTCCAGCTGCTCCACCACCTTCCCTTCCCTTGGTTTGCTCGGGGACCCCGAGCAAGTCGGCTGCTGGAGGGAAGGAGAGGCGGTTTAAACCACCTTCCCTTCACTTGGCTTGCTCAGGATCCCCACGGCTGCAGAGAGCCCGAGCAAGCCAGCTGCTGGAGGGATGTGCATTCGGTTTGTCTGAACCGAATGCACCCCCAAAAATGGCCCATTCGGGCCCCTTTCAGGCTGCTGCGGGCCAAATCAGATTCTCTGATCTGAATTGGCTTCCCACAGTTCTGCCACATTATATCCTAAGGACCATTGAAGTCAATGGCGAAAACATAGGGTATATTCTTGGGGCTGGAGGAGAGGGGGTTTGAGGGAGAGGCTCCAAAATCACAGGGTAGCTGCTGGAGCCTCTCCCCAAGATACCCTTCATGTTTCAGTAACATTGAACTAGGGGGTCCAATTCTACAGGCCCCCAAACAGGTTGCCCCCATCCCCTCCATTGTTCTCTATGGTGGGGGGAAAAGAACAGCGACGGCGGCCATAACTTTTTAAAGAGCCCCTCCCCAGAGCTGGAGGAGCCAGAATGACCTCTCGTGTGTGATGTCCGAGCGGCAACACCGCTCAGACATCACACGCAAGAGGTGGAATTTGCCCCTAGGAGTCCAAGGCCACCACCCCGGGGCTCAGGGAGGCAAGGGAACGTTTCACCCCTCCCCCCCACGTGGGTGTCGCAGCTGCCACTGAGAACAGCAACGGCGGCCATAACTTTTTAAAGAGTCCCTCCCGAGAGCTGGGGGAGCCAGAATGACCCCTCGCGTGAGGTGGAATTTGCGAAAGGTGGAATTTGCCCCTACCAGTCCAAGGCCACCACTCCGGGGGTCAGGGAGGCAAGGGAACGTTTCGCCCCACCGTTCGCCTGCGCGCGGGGGCATCACAGCTGCTGCCGAGAACAGCGATGGTGGCCATAACTTTTTAAAGAGCCCCTCCCGAGAGCTGGGGGGGCCAGAATAATTTCTCACAGGTGATGTCCGAGTGGCAACGCCGCTCGGACATCACGCACGAGAGGTGGAATTTGCCCCTATGAGTCCAAGGCCACCACCCCGGTGCTCAGGGAGGCAAGGGAACGTTTTGCCCCTCCCCTCCCCCAGTGTGTGTGGGCATCGCAGCCGCCACTGAGAACAGCGACGGCTGCCATAACTTTTTAAACAGCCCCTCCCGAGAGCTGGGGGAGCCAAGGCCGCTCGGACATCACACATGAGAGGTGGAATTTGCCCCTAGGAGTCCAAGGCCACCACCCCGGGGCTCAGGGAGGCAAAGGAATGTTTCGCCCCGCCCCTCTCCCCCACATGCGTGGGCGTTGCACCTGTCGCTGAGAACAGCGACGGCGGCAATAACTTTTTTAAGAGCCCCTCCCGAAAGCTGGGGAGCCAACGCTGCTCGGACATCACACGCAAGAGGTGGAATTTGCCCCTAGGAGTCCAAGGCCACCACCCCGGGGCTCAGGGAGGCAAGAGAATATTTCGCCCCACCCCTCCCCCTGCACACGGGCATCGCAGCTGCCACTGAGAACAGCAATGGTGGCCATAACGTTTTAAAGAGCCCCTCCAGAGAGCTGGGGGAGCCAGAATGACCTCTCGCGTGTGATGTCCGAGCGGCTCAGGGAGGCAAGGGAACGTTTCGCCCCACCCCTCCCCTCGCGTGCTGGCGTCGCAGCTGCTGCCAAGAACAGTGATGGTGGCCATAACTTTTTAAAGAGCAACGCTGCTTGGACATCACACGTGAGGTGGAATTTGCCCCTACGAGTCCAATGCCACCACCCCGGGGCTCAGGGAGGCAAGGTAACGTTTCACCCTGCCCCTCCCCCGTGTGACGGCAGCCATAACTTTTTAAAGAGCAACGCTGCTTGGACATCACACGTGAGGTGGAATTTGCCCCTACGAGTCCCGTTGCCTCCACCCCACCATGTCCCAGCTGATGGCTGGTGGGAGCAGGGGGCGGGGCTTATGTGCCCGCCCCCTGGGCTCCTGACTGGCGGAGCGGTGCTCCGGTGTGCTCCAGCAGGAACTGAGGCCTGGCCACAGATATATTCCTGCAGTGAGCAGATTCACCCTTCTGTCAATGTCTAGATCAGTTGACACGTGCCCAAGCCACCATCATCGTATTGTATGATGTATTATATATACTTGCTGCCCAGAATCTGTAGCTGTGAGAGACCGTCAGAATCCAGTCTTAATCTCATTCTTGCCCTGTATAGAAGATTATTTCCTAAATTCTTTGTAGTTTTGGCAGTTTAATTAGCAAAGTCCGGCTAAATCTATTAGTTGTGAAAGCTATAAAGAACACAGAATTCTTTCCTTTATTGGGAATTGTTTTGAACGATTTATGGTTTTATATTTGATCAGAGATAGACAAAATATTGTTCCCAGATTTTTTAAAATCAAAACATTTTTAAATATGCTCAACGCTGTTAGCCGAACCGCTTTATCTACAGCAGTTGGCAAATTTTAATCTAGGTGCTTGCCAGCTATACCAAGGTCCAAATCCCGCCAGGGGTTACCAGTAGAAGGAGTTGAGGCTGGTGTTGTTCAAAATAACTGTCTTTTACTTAAGAATATAAATCACATACAAACAATACTGATACACGCACACATTCAATCAAGTTCCTTAGAAATACAGAGTTACAAAGAGTCACTTCTGCATTAGCAGGTAGGGTGATGGAAAGTGATACTTATCTGTCCTGAAGCTTGTTCGTTCCAATGAAGAATGGATGGGAAGAAAAGAATTCTAGGGGAGTTTATCACACAGCTAGAACCAGCCAGCTTGTGTGGGCCTCTTGGCAGCAGACCAAGAGATCAAGTGGAGTTACAAAGAGTCACTTTTGCATTCCTGATTATGTGACAAAATACTAATCACAAATTACCCTGGGCAAATATATCACCTGGTGATAGAAACTGCCATCAAGTTGCAGCCGACTTATGGCAACCCCATAGGGTTTTCAAGGCAAGAGACATTCAGAGGTGGCTTGTCATTGCCTGCCTCTGCCTAGCATCCCTGGACTGTAGTCTCCCAATCAAGGACTAACCAGGACCGACCCTGCTTAGCTTCTGAGATCTGATGAGATCAAACTAGCTTGGGCCATCAAGCTTAGGGCAAAGGTATCACCTACCATTATTTAAGGCATGTCTATCCCACCTTATTTCCATGGACTTAATGTGATACACAATGTAACAACCAAGTTACAAAGGTATCCTGTCCTATTATATAAAAGGGTAGTGGTCTGGCAACATTCTATGCTTGGCAAAATCAGTTCACTGCCTGATCTGTCACTCACAATGACTCCCTAGGCACTGGTGCATTGCCTGAGTCCCGCCTACAGAAGCAGCAGGAGCCAAAACACACCTCAGAAGACAATTTCACCTCAGAAGAGTGAACGGAGACTCCAGCCCTTTCGCTTCCCAGTGACTCTGACCCTGCCACTTTGCACTGCTGCTGCTCCTGGCCCAGCCTCGGCCCGCACTGAGGCCGCTGCCTACTGCAACTTCACGCCGCTGCCTGTCCCGTTCCCCCCCCCAGGGTCCCAAAGACTGCCCAAGGTAGGTAGGCAGCCAAACTGTGAGCAGTCTGGCTGCACCACAGGGGCCTTGAATGGGGGGTGGGGGTAGGGTTCCCAAATCCCCCTGGGGGGTGGAATTCCCCCCGGTTTCGAGCCCCGATTCCCACTCCCGTGGAATCGGGGCCCAGGGAAAACCCCACCCCCGTGTGTGTGTCACCTGGAAGTGACGTCGCACGCTGGGGGCGGGGCAACGCCATTTGAGGGGAAAACTCTTTGTTTTCCCCTCAAATGGCGTGGCCCC
>NW_015170907.1:405350-414119 GCF_001447785.1 Gekko japonicus | reverse complement strand
CTGGCTGGGCCCCCAGGGGGCTTGACCGGGGGGGGGAGAGCCCCGGGCGGCCTGGCTGTGTGTATGAGACTTTACTTCCACTTATGTACCTTTCTAGGCTTTCGTTACGCATCACATCTTTCTAGAGCTCGTTGTATTGCTTCTACTACCAGTTTTACTGCTAGTACATTAATAAAATTAATAAAGCCTTCCTAAACATATCCAGCCATTATCCAACTTTGCCTAAAACCCCATGAGATTCTTTGTTCCCAGAAACGTCAAGCCTGTGATCATTAACTTCTGTTGATCACCCACAACTTTACTGCATTATTCCCTTTTCTATAGTTATATAATTTCTACAATTATAAAAACATTTCTAAATTTCTCTGATCAAATGTTTTACATCCCATGAATAGAACTATGTGCTTTTGTTGCATTTTAAAGTATTCTTTCTTGAATATGGGAATCCAAAACTGAACACTGTATTCCAGTTGTAGCATCCTCCAGGGTCTAGTACAAGGGTACCACTAATATTTATTCTCCTGGTATGATATGAATGCAGTCCCATTATTCTGGCAGCTCATAGGTATTTTTTCTTCCCCTGTTATTTGTACCTAACAAGCACACGGTAAACAATAGGAATAAAGAATCCTAGAGTGTACACAGTTCATTTAATATTCTTATCTTGACATGTGCCCCATACCAGGTTTACTCTGCTTACAATGTTTAAATCAGGGGTCTCCATCCTTGTTGAACTTGTGGACACTTCTGGAATTCTGAAAACAGGTAGTGAGTGTTACAACAACATGTCTGCCATGGAGGTGGGAACCAATCATAAAATAGCTGCTATGTAGGGGCACTCAGCTGGAGGCCTCCCACCTACTGCCTGGAGGCCTAGAAACCAGCGGGAAGGTTGGGAGTGGGGACATGCGGGCATGTGATGTCAGTGACATTACTGACATCACTACATCACTTCTGGGCACGACTTGGAAGTGACAATAAGTAGCTCTAGGAATTGCTGGAAATTCTATGGTTTTACTGTGTTGATTTTACTGTGGTTTTACCATAGAGTTTCTGATGATTCCTAGAGCTACCCATTGTCACTTCCAAGTTGTACCCAGCACAGAGGCCAGCAGTGTTTTATTTTTCTCCTGCAGCAGGAGGCAACAGTGGCAATCAGCAGGAGGCCTAGCAACCCTTTAAGGGGGCTGGATTCAATCACAAAAAAGTAAGTTTCCAAAAAATGTTAGGAAGTTTCAAGTCAAACACACTTCTTTCATGGAGGCTGCTGTTTCCAAATGGGTACTCCAAAGCCCTTGGAGATACAAAGATGATGGCACCTGGGTTCTTCCAGTTCCAGTGAACTGGCTACTTGCTTTGATGCATTGGGGAAGAAATAACTGGGAACCAAGAAACACATCAGAGGACACTATGGTTCCAGCAGATACCACGTTTGGGATCACTGGTTTAAACTGATAATGATATTCTTAACAAATGCGTATAAAGGAGCAAAGGAGAGATTTCACTGCATAGTTAAGAATGTCCACTAAAGCATAATGTCTTTTAGCACAAAATATTTTAAAATGTACTGTTAAATATAAGGTTGTTACAAACTGTTTTAAATGAGATATGTATATGAAATGAATGACATACACTGATATTATTTAATTCTGCATAATTTTGAAACTTGGGTGCAAATCCCACAGAAACAAATCCCCCTATAATTTAATTGGAACTGGATTGCAACCTATTATTTTTGGAAATGCAACTCTTTCAGTAGAGAAAATTAAAGGAAAAGAACAGCTGTGGGCAAAGAGGCAGTGTCTTCAACAGTAACTTCTTTGATTTCTAGAAGTTACTCTAATCTTGCAGAAGGAGGACAGTATCTATATTTAGAAACTTTGAAAGAACAGCTTTGTTATGATCCCACAGCTTTGAATGCCATTACAAAGACAGCATGCTCATAATAAATTAGGCAGGGCAATGAGACTTCCAGTTATTATTAAACCACACATTTCTTTGACTCACTTAAGAATTAACAGTGTTCTCAGTCACTAAGTCCAAGGTTGTCATATAGTAGTTCAAATAACAGAAAAGGAAAGGAATTCAATGATGCAAAGTTGTTGTTGTTCAGTTGCACAGTCAAGTCTGACTCTTCGCAACCCCATGGACAAGATCCCACCAGGCCCTCCTGTCTTCCGCTGTCCTCTGAAGTTTGCTCAGTTTCATGTTCGTTGCATCTATGACACTGTCTAACCATCTCATCCTTTGCCGTCCCCGTCTTCTTTGACCTTCAATGAGGGTCTTCTCCAGTGAGTGCTCCCTTCTCATTTGGTGGCCAAAGTATTTGAGCTTCAGTTTCATTATCTGGCCTTCCAGGGAACAGTCAGGGTTGATTTCTTTTAGGATTGACTGATTTGTTCTTTTTGCAGTCCAAGGGACTCTCAAGAGTCTTCTCCAGCACCATAGTTCTAAAGAATCTATTCTTCGGCGCTCAGCCTTCTTTATACTCTCTCAGCCATACATGACTCTCTCAGCCATACATGACTCTTAACTCTCGCAGCCATACATGACTACTGGGAATACCATTGCTTTGACCATGCGGACTTTTGTTGGTAGGGTGATGTCTCTACTTTTTATCATGCTGTTTAGGTTCGCCATCGCTTTCCTCCCAAGGAGCAGGCGTCTTTTAATTTCATGGCTGCTGTCACAGTCTGCGGTGATCTGGGATCCCAGGAACGTGAAGTCTGTCACTACTTCCACGACTTCCCCTTCTATTAGCCAAAGTTCCACGACTTCCCCTTCTATTTGCCAAGGAGTGATGGGGCCGGATGCCATGATCTTAGTTTTTTTGATGTTGAGCTTCAAGCCCACTTTTGCGCTCTCCTCTTTTACCCTGAGCAAGAGGCTCTTTAGGTCCTCTTCACTTTCTGCCATTAGAGTGGTATCGTCTGCATATCTGAGGTTGTTGATCTTTTCCCCAGCAATCTTAATTCCCGCTTGTGATTCATCCAGGCCAGCATTTCGCATGATGTACTCTGCATATATATTAAATAAGCAAGGTGACAGTATACATCCTTGTCGTACTCCTTTTCCTATGCTGAACCAATCAGTTGTTCCATATCCGGTTCTAACTGTCGCTTCTTGGCCCTTATACAGGTTTCTCAAGAGACATGTGAGGTGGTCTGGTACTCCCATCTCTTTAAGGACCTGCCATAGTTTGTTGTGATCCACACAGTCAAAGGCTTTAGCATAGTCAATGAAGCAGAAGTAGATGTTTTTCTGGTACTCTCTTGCTTTCTCCATAATCCAGCGAATGTTGGCAATATGATCTCTCGTTCCTCTACCTCTTCGAAACCCAGCTTGTACTTCTGGCAGTTCTCTATCCATGTACTGTTGAAGCCTAGCTTGTAGGATCTTGAGCATGACCTTGCTAGTGTGTGATATGAGTGCAATTGTGCGATAGTTTGAACATTCCTTGGCATTGCCCTTCTTTGGGATTGGAATGTATACTGACCTTTTCCAATCCTGTGGCCACTGTTGCATTTTCCAAATTTGCTGGCAAATTGAGTGCAGCACTTTAACAGCATCATCTTTTAAGACTTTAAATAGCTGCCTCCATTACAATGTCACGAACCTCCTTCCATAGTTCTTCAGGCACTCTATCTATCAAATCTAGACCCTTGAATCTATTCTTCACCTCTACCGTATATTCATCAGGGATGCAATCTAGGTCAAACCTGAATGGCCTAGTGCTTTTCCCAATTTTCTTCAGTTTAAGTCTGAATTTTGCAATGAGTAGCTCATGATCTGAACCACAGTCAGCTCCAGGTCTTGTTTTTACTGACTGGATAGAGCTTCTCCATCTTTGACTGCAAATTATATAGTCAATCTGATTTCGGTGTTGCCCATCTGGTGATGTCCATGTGTAGAGTCGCCTCTTCAGTTGTTGGAAAAGGCTGTTCGCTATGACCAGTGTGTTCTCTTGACAAAACTCTGTTAACCTTTGCCCTGCTTCATTTTACTTTCCAAGGCCAAACTTGTCTGTTATTCCTTTTCACTTCCTACTTTAACATTCCAGTCCCCTATGATGATGAGGACATCATTTTTTGGTGTTAGTTTCATGAGGTGTTGTAGATCTTCATAGAACCGGTCCACTTCAGGCTCTTTTGCATCAGTGGTTGGGGCATAGACTTGGATTACTGTGATGTTGAATGGTTTGCCTTGTAATCGGACCGAAATCATTCTGTCATTTTTGAGATTGTATCCCAGTACTCACTTTTGCACTCTCTTGTAGACTATAAAGGCCACATCATTTTTTCTATGATATAATGTCATAAATCTGAGAGGGGGTGACAGTAGCTCTCTCCCAGCTGGTGCCTCCGGGGTTCTCAGTCCTTCACCAATCACGGACTAGGGGGCGGGGGGGAGTGGCTCTATTCATTCGGGAGCTTTACTCCTTCAGGACACTCCCGCCACTGAAGATTACGGGCATAAAGTGTGCCGGCCTAGTCTGGGAAGCTGAGGAGAGTTTGGCAATCTGGTTGGTGTACCGACCGCCCAGTGGACCGGCCAATACCCTGCCATCCCTGATGGAGGTCGTATCAGGCTGGGCATTGAAACACCCTAGACAGATAGTCTTGGGTGATTTCAATGTCCATGCCGATGACGCGACCTCCACTCAGGCAGTGGACCTAGTGTCATCCATGGCGGCACTGGGACTCTCCCAATATGTAACAACTCCCACACACTGGGCTGGGCACACACTCAATTTGATCTTCGCGATTGGGGTTACAGTGGACTGGATCACTGCTTCAGCAGTGCCATGGTCAGACCACCATGCCCTGAGGGCCCATCTGAATGTCCCACCCTGACCATGTTTGGGCGGCGAGCATATTTTAGCTCGCCTGCGGAGACAAATGGACCCGATGTGGCTTCAGATGGCTCTGCGGGATCCGATACCCACTGTTTGTTCATTAGATGAGCTTGTAGAGTAGTAGTTAATTATAAAATTGCTATGCAACTGTTGATTGCGGATGGTTGTGTTAAAAAGAATACCCTTTTTTTGAAAAATGGTTTTCCTTTTTTCAATATATAGAAACTGAAGGGAGTCGATTTAATGTTCTTCCTATTAAGTATAATAAGTTTGCATTGTATTAGTTTTTAATGTGCTATATACACCTACAAGAATTGTTATATTATGATTGATGTTCTAGATTTATATGGTTTTGTACGTTTATGATTAATTATTTGCTATTTGTTTAAAGTTAAATTATTATATGGTTGTGGAGTTGTAAATGTTATAAAAATTAATAAAAAATAGAGTTAAAAAAAAAGATGAGCTTGTAGAGGACTGGCACAGTTGACTCTCTGCAGCCATCGATGAGATCGTTCCCCAGCGCCCTCTGTGCCCTCGCTCTAAGCCTGCACCTTGGTATACCTAGGAGCTGCGGCTGATGAAGTGAGGACTAAGATGGCTAGAGAGACAGTGGTGGCATGCCTGCAATGAAGCTTCAAGAACATCCTGTAGGATGTTTATGAGATCCTATGAGATGGCAGTTAAAGCTGCGAAGAAAGAGTACTATGCAGCTTCTATTGCATCTGCGAGCTCACACCCAGCACAATTGTTTAGAACAAAGCAGGTAAAACGCTAGGGAATTGGATATTGGCTGTGAGGCATTTGCGAGCTACTACGAAGACAAAGTCTCGTTGCTCCACCGTGACCTACCTGCCACATTTGAGACAGTGAGCGAACTTGAGGCCCCTTGCACGTCTTCTAGTCTGATTCTGGATCATTTCAGTCCACAGCCTAGAGGAAGTCAACAAATTGCTCTTGACTGTATGCTCCACCACATCTTCTTGATCCGTGCCCATCGTGGCTAGTGAAAGCTGGCCACGATGGGTTCAGGAGTGCCTTAAGGGAGATCATTAACAGGTCCCTCTCGGAGGGCCTGTTCCCTGGGATACTTAAGGAGGCAGTGGTTCGTCCCCTCCTTAAAAAATCCATTCCTGGATCCGGCCAAATTGGCGAACCATCGGCCCGTTTCCACTTGCCCTATTTGGGCAAGTTAATTGAGAGGGCTGTGGCAGTCCAGTTACAGAGCTTTTTGGATGACGCTTCTGTTTTAGACCTCTTCCAGTCCGGCTTTCATCCAGGCCATGGGACGGAGACTGCACTGGTCGCCCTCATGGATGACCTTCGGAGGCATCTGGATCAAGGTGCTGTTGCTGTTAGACCTGTCAGCAGCGTTCGACATGGTCAACCATCAGCTACTGACCCACTGCCTCGCTGACGGAGGGGTTCAGGGGCTTGCCTTGCAATGGCTTGCATTCTTCCTTCAAGGTCGGGGACAAAGGGTGGCACTAGGGGAACAGCTTTCCTGTAGGCATCCACTGATATGTGGTGTGCCTCAAGGGGCTGTACTCTGCCCGATGCTCTTCAACATCTATATGCGCCCCCTTGCCCAGATTGCATGGAGGCATGGGTTGGGGTGTCACCAATATGTGGATGACACCCAGCTCTATCTGTTGTTGGGTGGCCAGTCTGATTCTAACCCGGAAGATCTGGACCGGGCATTACAAGCTGGCACTGGTTGGCTTAGACTGAGTTGACTGAAACTGAATCTGACGAAGACAGAGGTCCTGTGGCTGAGTTGGGGCGGGCCGAGAGTAGGGATCCCACTCCCAACCTTCAATGGGGCACAGCTGGTGCCAGCGTCGGAGGTTAGTTTGGGAGTGCTCCTGGATGCCTCTTTAACAATGGAGGCCCAGGTAGCAGCCACTGCCAAGTCGGCTTTTTATCACCTTCGGCTGATTAGGCAGTTGGTTCCCTTCCTCAAACCCAACGACTTGGCAACAGTGATCCATGCGATGGTCACCTCGAGGTTAGACTACTGTAACACTCTCTACATGGGGCTGCCCTTGTCTCAAACCCGGAAGCTGCAACTAGTGCAAAATGCTGCGGCCAGGCTGTTGATGTGTCTTTCCATATGGGAACACATCCAGCCTGTGCTGAAAGCACTGCACTGGCTGCCAATAGCATACCAGATACGCTTCAAGGTGCTGTTTTTGACCTTTAAAGCCCTCTATGGTCAGGGTCCAGCATACCTAAGAGACCGCCTTTCCCTGTATGTTCCCCAGAGAGCACTGCATTCAGGGGCCCAAAACAGGCTGGCCCTCCCAGGTCCCCAATATGCCAGGTTGGTGACAAGGGACCTTTAATAGTTCCGCAGGGCCTGCAAGGCGAAGCTCATCCACCAGGCTTTCAATTAGGAGCCACATGTGGCATCTGAGAAGAGACTCTATGCCCTGGCCTTACCATCTCTAGCCCGCCTTGCTAGGTAAATAAGTAGATCAACCATTATGACTGACACCCGTGGAGTATGGTTCAATCTGAAATTTCTGCTCGTGCACTTTATTTGAAAACTGTACCAGCACTTTAGGATAGTGGGTTTATTTAGGATAACTGACCTATTTCTGGTTTGATTGGTTATGATGAATTTTATGATGAATTTTAAGTCTACTTTTATGTATTTATGTAAGCTGCCCTGAGCCTGCCTCGGTAGGGAGGGCAGGGTATAAATCGAATAAAATAAATAAATAAATAAATAAAATATTTTAAATTCCCATTTATTCCCATCTCTTTCCCATGGGAAAAGGAAATAGGCAGGAAATGTAATGATATGGTTCAGTGCTGTTCTGCTCAGGGAAGGTCAGTTTTCCTTCTTTTGCTAGTGTGTTGTGTGTGAAAAGTGATATTAAGTTAAAAATATTATTTTATTTGTGCAGGCACAAGCAAAAGCATGATAATAGTACTTATGTATTTAAAATATTTTATCTACTTTTTCCATACAATATGTTCAGGGCATCATAAAATATAGAGGTATTCACAACAGAATAACACTGAAGCAGCTGTAGCACAAAACAGGCAAAGAGAATATATAGAACCCACCTCTTATAGCACTGTGTCAACTCTTGGGCGAGCATTTGCAGAACAACTTGAGTGGTTACAAAAAAAGCCCAGCAGGAACTCATTAGCATAATAGGCCACACCCAACAGCAGAAACCCATTAGCATATTAGGCGACACCCCCACATTACCAGAACTGTGGTCATCCAGCCACACCCACCATTTGCTTCTTATTCTGTTTACCTTGTTTGTTGTCAAAAGCCAGGGCTTTTTTGTAGCAGGAACCCTTTGCGTGTTAGGCCACACACCCCTAATGTAGCCAATCCTAATTAGTGTCTGCTGTTGGGTGTGGTCTGTTATGCTAATGAGTTTCTGTTGGGCGTGACCAACTCGGGAGCCAGCCGGAACTCCGTTCCTGTGCGTTTCTGCCCAAAAATAGCCCTGGTGGTTACTATCCCTCTGCTAACAGTTTGGGTTTTGATCGAACCCAATCAGAATGTAAGCAATGGATTACCAAGCTATACAACAATTTTCCTCAGTAAATAAAAATAGTTGCTTATGAGCCTCAGATGTTCATGACATTTTAGGGAAGCGGTAGGTTAAGAATTTACAGATCAAACGCTAATTAAATCAAGAGGAAATAATGATTTAACAGAATTAGAAGGTCCACCAGTGGGGCCAGAACACTAGAAGCTCTCCCACTGTTACTTCCCCCCCCCACCCAGCACCAAGAATACAAAGCATCCTTTGCCCCGAGTTCCTATCTATACCTTGTGGCTAATAGCCACGGATGGATCTCTGCTCCATATGTTTATCTAATTCCCTCTTGAAGCCGTCCATGCTTGTAGCCATCGCCACCTCCTGTGGCAGTGAATTCCATGT
>NW_015170907.1:372865-404610 GCF_001447785.1 Gekko japonicus | reverse complement strand
GTAGGAGGTCGAGTGGCAGAAATGAAAGTTGAAAGCGAGGTTGAACGACCAATTATGAATGTGAGTCAGTTTCGAAGCGTTTATTAAAGGGAAAAAGATAGCTCCCCACCCCAACGAACGGGAAAAAGGCGAGCGGGGGAGGGACGCCTCCCATGCGCATGAACCTTTGAGCAATTGAGGGGGGGAGTGGAAGAAAACGCGAAGGAAACTGCCTAGAAGTACTTACCAAAGCGAATCTAAGTGGTCAAGCGCACATTCAGAGACTTTTTTAAAAATTGCGAAAGTAAACAAACGATAAAGATGGCGGGGAAGAAGGACAGATAAAAACTTTTGAAAGTGAAAGGGTCTGAGAGCCCGAAACCGGAGGCTACCAGTGAGGTGGCAAAGTCTATAGCGGAATATATGCACCCTCTGCTGGAACAGCTGAATAACTTCAAGGAACAGATGTCTATAGTGACTCAAAGTATTACTGCACAACAAACCCAGATAAACGATATGATACAAATAATGAAGCAAGATTCTGAGAAGGTAAAGGAAATGGCTGCAACTACCCAGAAGGTGAAGAAAAAAGTGCAAAAGCTGGAAGGGAAACAAACCTCCATGGAAGATCAACTGTTGCAAGTGCAAATGGAAAAGGCCAACATGATTCTTCGCTTCCAGGGCATGCCAGAGAACAGGGGGGAGAATGAGTGATGAGTGAATTACTAGCCCCAGTATGTGTGTGTGTGTGTGTGTGTGTGTGTGTGTGTGTGTGTGTGTTTACTTGACTGGACTAAATTCCATGAAATGAACTCCTTGAACTTTTATGTATGTCTTTGGCTCTGGTTTTGTTGAAGGTGCTTGGGACCAGCAAATTGTTCTGAAAATCAATAAGGGCATTCAGAAGTTGTGTGTTCTCCATTGCCTCATGAAACTCATAAGACCTTTTTTCCAGTCTACTGGTTCACATTTAATAAGGGACTAGTCTAGATGATGTATCAGACATCTTGTATGTAGTTTTCTCTTTGACGGTCTTCCACAATCCCCAGATGAGTTATTCTTTGAGGGCCTGCCAGTCAAAATATATCTTTACAACCTTTCCATTCTGTAGTAAAATGCAAAATACACAACCAGTCACGCAAGGTTCTAGCAACTTGAAAGGAGGATGATATATTGCACGCCTTGTAAATATTATGATGTGACTTCATTTCCTAAGTGATTTCATGTGCTGGCTTGTGCGTTGCTCAATCCTAGTCTGGCATGTTTGCATTCCATCATGCAAACCTGGGGGGGGGGACTTGTTCAATACACATTGGGTTGAGATACGTCCCAGATTTGTATGGATAGTCTGTTTATTCTTCTCAAAGTCTTTTGTAATCACTAGGACATTGGATAAATGCCTGACTTTTAAAAACCAATCTATATATATAAAAGAAAGTCCCCTCACCGTAAAATCAACACCCAGGCCAAACCGCTGGACCTAGAGACACCAAATTCGGGGAGAGTGCTCCTACTGTGGTGTAGGTGCTCGCTAAGAAGGGATTTTTAGAAATTCGACCCATAAGTGGGTCAAAAGGGGGGAAATGAGCTCTCCCCATTGAGTCCTATGTGACTGCCAGGCAGCTCTCTCCCCGCACCCCCCACTCTCTGATTGGTCAGCTGCAGACCTCACTGTTCTGAGGTAAAAAAAACCCAACAGTTACAGGGGACTACAGAGAGCTAATGACAGTTGAGGAAATCAGGAGTGGCCAAGAACCACCTGTGAGGTGAAGCAAAGCTGCTGGCCCAGCCTCTCTGATGGCTTCCAACACACTCCCCCCCCCTACACCTAACAGGCGGTGGCCTGTCAGGTACAGCCCCACCTCCACAGTGGCTTCTAGTACTCCTCCCCCTCCCCATCCTACACTGGACAGGCAGCTGCCTGTCAGGTGTAGGAGAGGAGGTGGGATGCTTACAGCCGCCGGGGAGGTTTGCTCAGCAGGATTGCCTTAGCACAGCTGCTGGCCCAGCCTCCCCGATGCCTTTAAATACAATCCCCCCCAACACTAGACAGGCCGGTGTCTGTCAGGTATAGGAGCAGGGCCAGGGTATGAATGTTTATGGGGCCATTTTGATGCATGCATTTCTAGGAGCCATTTTGATGCATGCCTCCCTCATGAACCTGAAGAAATGTCCACCACATCACCACTCCCTCACACCAACTCCCCCTCACACCTCTCACCCCTTACTGCCCCCAAGAAAGCTCCTGGCAAATGTCGAGCCAGATACACCAACGCTCCAAGGAGGAGGCAACTGAGGAATGCGGCAAAGACATTTGCACATAGTACTCCTGCAGTGCACTGAGCTGCACAGGTCAAGTACCAGCAAGATCACCCTGAGGTGCTCAGAACAACACAGTCTCCATATGAGTAAAACAATCCAGGAACACAAGTAGAAAAGCCATCACTTTCATGGAAGGTGGCAGGAGTTGACTTAACAGATGACTGCTTCCTAAATGGACAGTTCTATGTGGCTCGCTCCAAAGTGAGTTCATCACGCAGCCTGGTGCTCCTAGCACCTGAAGGCAGAACCACCAATGTGGTCTAGAGAGAGGTCCTTCAGTAGAGAGAGAAAAAAGTACGTTATGTCTCCCTTCATTTCTTACACTACAATCTTCTCCATTAGAATTCCTACAACAAATGTCACATTTCAAATTTTACATCATCAGTATTATAACTGGATTTATAGAACTTAAATACCATAGTGAAACACGGGTAGCAGGCTAGTTGTATTATATTTATATTTTTGTTTTCTTCACATAAACTTGATTCTTTCTTGCAGATCATCTGCAGAAGTCAGGTAACACTTTCACTTTTTGAGCCAGCAATGGCTAGCAGCCCTGTGTTTTTGTTTTTATTTATTTATTTATAAATTCAATTTATAGCCCGCCCTCTCCGCAACGCGGGCTCAGGGCGGCCCACAATCAGGCATAAGCCAGCACATAAAACACAATTAAAACCATTTAAAAGCATTCCTACAATGTTACAACATTATTATTAAGTGCTCTGGATGTTCCGAATAGATCTTCCATCAAGATGACGAATTAATACTGTTATACCCATTCAGTGCCGTGCGTTCCGCTTGGCGCTGTCGTTCTTTCTTCCAGGGCCAGATAATGATGGTACAGTAGTGTTCTTTGCTCTCTTGAAACATCCGTTCTTTCCTTCATCCCCTGCTCTTAGACCAATAAAACCAAAAAATTTGAATAAAACCCATGTCCAAGAACACCTTCCTTCAGCACTTCTCTGCAGTCTCTAGATATCGAGCAACAAAATTTAGTACATTGGGAATCAGAATCCTCTAAGAGGAACGGAACGTTTTGCTCTTATGTTGCTAGAGGAAGCATATAGGGTTGCCAGCTCGGGGTTGGAAAATACCTGGAGATTTGGGGGGATGGAGCCTGGAGAGGGCGGGGTTTGGGGAGGAGAGGGACCTCAGTGGGGTACAATGCCATACAGTCCACCTTCCAAAGCAGCCATTTTCTCCTGGGGAACTGATCTCTGTAACCTGGAGACCAGCTGTAATTGAAGATCTCCAGGTCTCCCCTGGAGGTTGGCAACCCTAGAAGCATAGTCCATTTATCAAGGCACGGCATAAGGACATTGAAGGAGAATATGTACAAGAGAGCCCAATGACTGGAGGAGGGAGGGATGTAACTGATTTGAGAAAGGGATCCTTAGCAGACAACCCAGCAGTACCAATAAGAAGAGGCAGTTGAATCGTCAATGTGAATTGTGAGCAGAACTATTAAACAATTGGGAAAGTGTACTTTCTCCCTCAAACATTCAAAATGGACTGACAATGTTCTGCACGTCGTCTCTCATTGGCCCAAAGATTTACCACTCTCACAAACCTGTTAAAAGCCAACCTACAATAGAGTAGCCCTCGCTCTTGCACATGACAGATTTGTAATAGTTCCAACAGTTAAGCCTATGCAGAATCCATGTATTTTATGTCCTTTTATTTAATGAGTATTGCTATGGAATTTGAACTTATTTTTCCTGCACGCTCACCCTTTGAACCCCATTAAAGCTTGTGTACCTAGTTAAAGAGACAAGACTGGCTTGCTCCTAATACTAACACTCGAAATGGAACCAGAAGTAAGTTCTATAAAATTTAAAAAAACATTTAAGCTAAGAATTTATAAATTAATAATATAAAATAATAAGAATATTCCATTCAGCTCCATGTTTCTTTTCATTTAAAATACCATGGATTTTTTCTAGGATAAAGTGCAGAAAATAAAGAACAAGTTAAGCATTGGTTTGCTCCTAAGGGTGTAGACTTTCCAATTTCCTGGGGGGGGCTGGGGCTGGGGCAGAAGCATTGCTTTGCTAGGAGCAAGGGTGGCTCCCGGGGGAGGCTGAGCACCTTCCTGAAAATTTCGGCGGGGGGGGGGCGCGCCCCTACTCCTGAGGAAGACTGGGATGAAATGAGTTTATATCCAGGTGCTCATTGAGTATGATGGACTTTCCTTGTAATTGAGTATGATGGACTTTCCTTGTAAATTTGTAAAGATTTATTGAGAATATGATGGACTTTTCCTTGTAATTTTGTAAAGTTTGATTCATTATACAATATGATCTTTACTATATAACCTCCAGGTGGTGGCTGGATATTTCCTGCTATTACAACTTATCTCCTGGTGACAGAGATCAGTTCACCTTGGAAAAAAATGGCTGCTTTGGGAGGTAGACTCTGTATGGCATTATATCCAATTGAAGTCCCCAGACCCCTCTCTCCTCAGGCTGCACCCACAAAATCTCCAGGTATTTCCTTACCCGGAGCTAGCAACCGTTTAGTATGGAACTGAATGCATCATTCAGCTATGGTTCCTAGCCCTATCCTATTTATAGGCTGAAGCTATCTCCTCTGAGGTACAAGGTAACATATCTGTTGTAATCTGATATATCTGTTTACCTTTTGAACACATAGACTGAATGAAAAGGCATGAATTTGTGGTGAGAATTCCAGGAAATATAGGACATTTGTGACTGTTCCTGGGATGCAAGGCTATCCTCAAGGTTTAGGAACCATGGCAATGACTGTTGTAACAAAACTAGGAATTATTATTACCTCTTTCCTTTCAGAATGAACTGGGAATCCCCAGAAATGAGGAGGGGGCAGCCCTGGTGGAGGTTTTTGCTGCCACCAGTATGAAATTGTTCAAACCAACATAGAATTGTTTAAACTGGTCAATGGCCTGTTTGCTAACTCCTGCAGAGAAATGCAAACAACTTGGAAAAGAAGGTTAACCCTCTTTGTAGTGGTGTTGAGGACATATGCAGGGACCACATTAAAAATGTTGTAGCAACTTATTCCAAGTAAAAGCAAAGATGTTTATCTGAGTTCAGAAAGTATAAAGGGCAGGAGGGATTGGACTAAGTATAGGTCTGAACAGGAAGTCAAAAAAGGAATTGGACAAAATCCGCAAAAAGAAAACAAAACCATAAACAAATCAGCCATCCCTAAGGCTTGATTTCCAGTGGAAAACTAGGGCTCATCATCCTCACCTGGTTAAGTGGGGTATTAATGAGAAATAATTCCCAAGTTGTTCCACTAGCTGGCCCAGTTAGTGAGCACAAGCTGACCTGATAGACTTTGTGTAGAGTTGCCAAACCTCCAGGTGGGGCCTTGAGATCTCCTGCTATTACAACTGATCTCTAGCTGACAGAGATCAGTTCCCCAGGAGAAAATGGCTTCTCTGGAGGGTGAATTCTATGGTATTGTACCTTGCTGAGGTCCCTCCCCTCCCCAAACCCCACCCTCTCCTGGATCCACCCCCAAAATTTCTTGGTATTTCCCAACCCAGGGCTGGCAACTCTAGATTTTGGGGCATGTCTCTTCCTCTTTCCTGGATGTGATATTCACATCTTCATTGAGTCTTGCTGCCAACTGGCAGCACACTGGGTTTTGGCTACACAGACAAACCATTTTATCTTAAGGGGGATTTTAGGGAGGGGGTGACTAGCCTGTTACTGCAGTTATGAAAGCCACAGAACACGAACCCCTTATAGGGAAGGTAAAGGTCTTTCACTATTGGATGGACTCTCCAAGTATGCAGAAAAACTAACATTGTAAATTAACCAAAAGCTCTGCTCCCCACTAAAAAATTGGGTTGATGAAGACTGAAAACATTCCAAAAGAGATGTTGGAAGTAGCTGAGTGTTGGTTAAGGGAAAGGAGGGTGGGATGCAGAAATCACCCTGCTGAAGACCCCAAGGGCTTAGAGAATCTCTCAGGGAGACATTTTTAGGGGCAGGGTGTTCCAAAGTGTCCCATCTTTCAATACCTTGGAGGGGCATTCAAAACAAAAGGAAGAAAATCATATTTCTAAACCCTCCACCTTCTAGCAGTGAAACATTTGTAGTTGTTTCTGACTGAAGAGAAAAGAGAGCAGAATGAAGCAGCAGGGAGGAAACATAAAGCAGTCAAAATACAACCTAGAGTTCTGATGACTGCTATAAGTCTGGGGCCATATACAAAGGGTTCCTTTGCTCCCTTTATAAACTCCTATGTGCTTAAAATATGTCAAAGTACTTTGTTCTTCTAAATAAGTATAACTTTGTTTTGTGTCACAAACAACCTAAAAAAAGTTTAATTATTTGTCCGCCCCCTTTTCTCCTTTTCTCCTTCCTCGTTGGGAATGAGTAGAAGGCTTTGAGTCACTCATGGTAGCTACAGTTTGCATCCCCCCATATACACAAGCTTATCAGAATGTTAACATGCGAACTGGGTTTGGGAATGCAACAATGTGGTTATTTTATCGTGAACGTCTAAGCCTTATTTCAACATATTTACAGGTAACTACTTCTACGTAGCAGTTAATTCACTTGTTCTGGCTTCTTTGTGGTGAATGGCGACATGGCTGGAAAAAGTTAATTGCAGCAGTCACGTGATATGACCTGCCAGCATGGTGTAATGCTTATAATATTGTACTGGAACACGGGAGATTTGGGGTGAAATTCCTGCTCAGCTGAAACTCATTTGGGCCAGACATTTATTTATTTACTGTATTTATAGCTAGAGGTGTAAAATTTCCGGAAATTTTGAAGCTCGGAAAAAAACCCGTTTTTTCCCCGTTTTCTTTTGTCTTTTCTAGATTGAAAGTCATTCTGTTACTTTAGGAACATAAAATATGACTATGGACATTTTTACTTGGCATGAAATTATCACATTAAAATATAGTGTATTCAAACAATTATTACAAACAGAATACCTACCCACATGCAAAAACAAAACTGAAACTTTTAAATTTTCTTCTGACAATCGCACTTCCTAAAGGAAGAAATGCATCTTGTTCTTGCATTGGAGAGTTCAGTTTGTAACCTAGGACTTGCTTGTCCTCAGTGCACAGAAATTAGATCAATCTGATACCATATATATATATTTTAGAAATGATTTAGAAAATATTTGAACACCTTGTCTTAAAATATTTTATTCATCATGTTAAAATAAAACGTTCCATAATCAATTTTTTTCTTTTCTTTTCTTTTTTCAATTTTTCCAATTTTTCGGAAAAAACAAAAAAGGCTTCAGGAAAAAAACAGAAAAAACCCGTTTTTCCCCCAAATTTTTCCGGTTTTTTTCTGGGCCTTCACATCTCTATTTATAGCCTGCCATTTTCACTGAGACTCAAGGCAAATTACAGTGTTACAACTAGGGAGGCCTACCCTGGAGGTGTGAGCCTCTTTGTGCCAGCCAAAGGGCAAGAGCACATGGGCTCTTGGCCCATGGCACACAGCAGGGGACTGGCCATACAATGAGTATAAGACAGTCCATCACTTCTGGAGAGGCATGGTGACACCAATTACGTACCTGGAAACCACGAGCAGCATTGACATAGAACAATATCTGTTGGACAAAGACAACACCAACACATAATGCCAGGACTGACTACAGGGTTGCTGTGAAGATAAAATAGAGGAGGGGAGAACTATCCTGAGCTCCCTGGAGGAAGGGCAGAATAAAGGAAGCTAGGCAGGATATCTCACAATAAGCCCAAGCTTGGGACAACATTCACTCAGGCTGCTTTTAGGGTTATATGAATTGGCTCCGAAATAACTCCCCCCCCAGCATACAATATTGCCACTTTTATTGGATTGCACCTTTTTTTGCACACAAAGGTCTCTGTCAAACCCAGCCTTCTCACTAACAAACTAATTCTGCATGGGTGTGTGTGTTAATATGAGGGAAAATTCAGACAGACTCTGTACAACGTGCACTCTGAGAAGAGATAACCCAGAAAAAGATGTGTAAAAAATGCACCGTAGCCATTTTCTTTCTGAAAGCCAATGTAGGACAAATTCACAGTTGTTTTGACCTTCTAAACGAAAACAGCCTAAATCCAGTTACATTCATCAGTATTCAAGAAATCTCCCGAAATAGATTCACACTGCTATGCACTGACACTCTATTAATTCAGTCTATGGAGTCCTGTGGAGAGTATCTTGGAAACACAGCTTAACACTGGGGAAGCATATTATTAGAGAAGTGATGTGCTGTCTGTTCTATGGGGTTGTAATTGGTAAAGAGACACCCCTTAAGAGCAACTTTAGGTTGCTAGACTTCATCTTGGACAAGAAATCTGTTTCTTCATGAACAGTGTAGCAAGGACAAAAATGGCATTTTCTAGCAATGTCCAGTAAAGTGTGGGTGT
The DNA here is from genome assembly GCF_001447785.1 of Gekko japonicus. Lineage (NCBI taxonomy): Eukaryota > Metazoa > Chordata > Lepidosauria > Squamata > Gekkonidae > Gekko > Gekko japonicus. The sequence goes on along the minus strand of NW_015170907.1, from coordinate 395,933 downwards.
AAGCAATATACAGTGCTAATTCTACCATACAGTTTTGTCCCAAAACCAGAACTTTCCCTCTCCCCACAGTGCCTGAGGTGCCTATGTCACTCCCAGGTCACATAGGCACATTGTATTTATTTCCAGTGTTTCTCCCTGCTCCCAGTAAATTCACCCCATATCTCCCGCCGGCAGGTCCAAAGGACCTGGCAACCCTAAATAGCAGCAGCTTCTCCCAAACTGTGAATCTAGCTTTTCAAGGGGAGTAACAGCGTTCCGTGCACCTTGGTGTTTAGTCATGCCGGCCACATGACCACGGAAACGTCTTCGGACAGCGCTGGCTCCTCGGCTTTGAAACGGAGATGAGCACCGCAACCCTAGAGTCGGATTCGACTGGCTTTCGAGCAAGGGAACCTTTACCTTTACTATAACTCCATCCAACACATCCCTCCTGGTTACTTAAATCTGTTGGGGGGGGGGAGGCTGGCTGATTGGGTTTTAGAGGTAGTTAATGCTTTCTTAAGAGAGGGAGTGGTTGCCCCAGCCTTGAAACAGGATATGGTGCATCCTCTTCTATAGAAGTCTACCCTAGACCAAATAGATCTCAATTATTAACCAGTTTGAAATGTTCCCTTTTTGAGCAAGACGAATGAAAAAGAAGTGCCTGGACAACTCTGAGCATTCCTGGATGAAACATTGTTTAGATCCCTTCCAGTCTGGGTTTAGGCTTGGTTATGGGAGGGACCTAAATGGCCCAGGCTAGCCCAATCTCATCAGATCTTGGAAGCTAAGCAGGGTCAGTTGGGAGTACTGGGATGGTGCTTGGATGGGAGACCACCGAAGAAGTCCAAAGTTGCTACGCATAGGCAGGCAATGGCAAACCACCTCTATTTATCTCTTGCCTTGAAAACCCTAGGGGTCACCATAAATTGGCTGCAACTTGATGGTACTTTCCACCACCATGGGACTGAAACAGCCTTGGTCACCCAGGTGATATCTCACACTGAAAGATGGACAGAGGGAGTGCAACTCTATTGATTGTCCTAGGCCTCTCAGAGGCTTTTGATACTATTGATCATGGTATCTTTCTGGAATGCCTATCTGAGCTGGGATTAAGAGGCACCATTCTATGGTACTTTTAGTCCTCCCTGGAAGATAGGTTTCAGAAGGTGGTGCTGGGGACTGCTGCTCAGCCCCTTGGCCTTTGACCTATGGGTTCCTGCAAGGTTCTATCTTGTCCCCTATGCTCTTTAACATCTATATGAAACCACTAGGTGAGGTCATCTGGAGATTTAGGCTGGGCTGTCACCAATATGCAGACGACACTCAGCTCTATCTCACACTTCCAGCTGATCCCAATGAGGCTGTTAAAACCCTGAACTGGTACCTGGATGCAGTTTTGAAGTGGATGTGGATTAATGAACTGAAGCTTAATACCAACAAGATAGAAGTGCTACTGGTGGGCAGAAGAGCTGACCCAGAATTTAAGGTGTCACCCATGATGGATGGAGTTGCACTCCCTTTGAAGGAAAGGTCCATAGACTGGAGGTGCTCTTAGACCCAGGCCTACTGCTGGATAAGCAGGTGGTAGCTGTGGCCAGGAGTGCCTTTTAAAAGCTTCAACTGATTAGACAGTGTTATGTATCGGGACTGGAAGATTCTAGGACTGTTTCTACCAGAGACTGGCTGAGCTTGGAGCTCTAGAACAATAGCACACCAGGACTCTGGAGGTAGCCAATGAGGAAGTGATGGGTCTGACAATAGCCTATTGTTGGTAGTTGTTTGGGAAGTGGGCATAGTTGGCATGCTATTTAAATAGGACCATTGCCCTGGGTCTTTGTCGTTGCCCTGGGTCTTTATTAACAAAGCAGAGCTGATCACTAGGTTTGGGGTCAGACCATCCATGGAACCCAATATTTAACAGCCAGCTGTGGCCTTTGTGGGCAGAAAGGATCTGGCCACTGTGGTGCATGCCCGGATTATATCTAGATATTACTCCAATGTGCTCTAAGTAGTGTTGCCCTTGAGAAGTGTTTGGAAACATAGTTGACTATAGTGGGTCATGGGAACCATGTCACTCCAGTCTTGGCCAGTCTAGACTGGCTTCCAATTGGCTTCTGGGCACAATTAAAGATACTGGTCTTGACCTTCAAAACCATATATGGTTTGGGACCAACATACCTGAAAGACCACCTACTCCCTTATGAACCCACCCAACCACTACAGTCATCTTTGGAGGACCTGCTTCAGGGACCCCTGCCTTCTGAGATTAGGCTGATGACAACTTGGGGGAGTGGGCCATCTCAGTCACGGCACTAAAGCTCTGGAACTCTCTCCTCAAGAAGATTCATCTGTTCCCTTATGCTGCCATCTTCTGCCATCAGGTGAAGACTTTTTTTGTTTCGTTATTCCCTCAGTAAGCCCTCCATCCTGACCAATGTTTTATTTACTGTTTTTATATCTTTGTACCTATTTTAACTCTTTTTACATTTGTTTTGATATATGTTTGAGGGAGGCAATTTTAATGTTTTTAAAATGTGATTTCTACCACGTATGTTTTAAATTGTTAGCTTTGCTGGCCCTTGTGAAAGCAGAAAAACAGGATATAAGACTCATAAATAAAATTAATAAATATTCTCACATTACCTTTTCTTGCAGGTCACACATGTTCACTGTATCAAGGACTTCCTATGTGTGAGGTTCCTGTTGGAAAAATTGGCAAAAAAAAGTTAAATATTCAGAGATTGCAATGGATCTTTGCTTCACTGGAGAGGAGGCATTTTCTTTCTATGTAAAAATCTTTATTTCTAAAGGGAAGGGTTCACAGGAAATCTACAAAACAACGAAGACACATTTATTTATTTATTAAATTTCTACCCTGCCCTCCCGCCGAAGCAGCTCAGGGCCGCTTACAAACAATTTAAAACCAACATACAGTTTTAAACCAGCAAATACAAAATAAAATACAATTCATACTATTTCAATAAATACAGTTAGACTAAATAAATAAATACAGGCTACATCTTTATACTTTGACCACACGGTCTACAACAATGGAGATTCTTCTTCTTGACCCACAAGGACGAACTATCAACCCTCAAAGGGTGTCTCCTGTGGGGGGACAGGATCGTGGTCTCCAGCACCCTGAGACAACGGGTCCTCAAGGCACTCCACAAGGCGCATCCAGGCATAGAAAGAATGAAGGCCCTGGCCCGGAGCTATGTGTAGTGCCCGGGGATCGACACCGAGATTGAGTCATGGGTCCAGAGGTGCCAGACCTGACAGGAAGTCCAACCAAACCTGCCAAGCGTGCCCACCCAGCCTTGGGAGTCAACTTGCAAACCATGGTCCCGGCTTCACATTGATTTTGCCGGGCTGTTCCAGAGACTGTTTTTTTTAGTGACTCTTGACTCTTACTCCAAGTGGTTGGAGATCAGCCCCATGTCCACCACCTCCACAAAGGCTGTCATCTGGTCCCTCCGCGGGTTCTTCACTACCCATGGGCTGCCAGACATAATAGTCTCCGACAACGGGACAGCATTCACATCAGCGGAGTTCCAGGACTTTCTCCAGAGGAAACTGATCCAGCACATAAGATTAGCACCTTTCCACCCCACGACCAATGGCCAGGCAGAGAGGATGGTGCACACAGCAAAGGAAGCCCTCAGCTGGATCACGGATGGAGACTGGGAGTTCTGGCTGGCCTGCTTCCTCCTGACTCAGAGGACGACACCCAACCCTGTAACTGGTCACAGCCCTGTGGAACTGTTGATGGGCCGGCTACACCCAGACTGGGCACCAAAATCAAAGAGGCTGGTTGAACATCATGATGCTCCATGTGGGTTCTTCCTGGGGGACCCAGTGTTCATCAGGAATTATGGAATGCCCCCCCCCCCCGGATCGCGGGCAGGATTGTCAAAGTCACAGGCCCAGTGTCATACGAGGTACTGCTGTCAGCTGTGGTTTCTGCAGGCTCTATCAGCTCATCCTCATCCATGCCCATGACATTAACCTTTCAAGGTTAACTAACAGGGTACATTCAGGTCATATTTTGATTCCTTACATTCCAGATGCAGATCCTTCATGCACATTGTCTGAGACATTTCAGTGGTAAAAGGTTGAAGCCTGTAATATAAAGGCTACTACCACCACGTAATACCAGACACCAAATACGAAACCAAGGCATACTTCTGATAAAAAAACAAGAATGTAGGACTCTGCCATTCGCACACTTAGGGATCTTTTTGTAGCAGGAACTCCTTTGCATATTAGGCGACACACCCCTAATGTAGCCAATCCTCCAAGAGCTTACAGAGTTCTTCTTACAGGGGCTACTGTAAGCTCTTGGAGGATTGGCTACATTAGGGGTGTTGTGTACCGAGTATGACCGTGCATGCGGTTGGGTCCGCACATGGCCATGCAAAGGGCCCTAGCTTCACTCATAGAGACAATAGCCTGAACGGATCCTAGTGCACACCTATCAGAGGGCTAGGATCCGAAAAGGAATCTATGGGACTCCAGTGCATTGTAAATAGCATATCACGGGTGTGGGTGTGTGTTTGGGGTGTGATTTACATGGGGATATAAGCTGGCCACGGGCCACGCTAAGCATCTCCAGTTATCCTGTAACTTAATAAAGTATGAGCAGAAATCACTCCTCAATGCATCAGCCTCAGTACTTTATACTGGCGACGAAGGTGGGATACGAATGATTGAACCGGACCCCCACGCCGACACGAGCACCGCACCATGCACCGACCTCCAGAACACCGGGCCTCACACTGCTGACCCCGGGTCCAGCATCACATCACACCCTGCTTCTCCGGTCACCGCACCTCGCACTGCTCCTAGCAACTCTCCCCCACGTGCGGCCCGAGTAATGGCTGCTGCTCAGGGAGCATCCCAGAATTCGATGCTGCCCATCCTGAGCAGTGGGAAACATGGATCGGATGCCTGGAACACTATGTCGACTTCCACGACATCACAGACGAGGGTAAGAAGAAATCCCTAATGCTAAGATCCTGTGGAATCAACACACTCCGGCTACTAAAAGATCTGAGAGCCCCGAAGACTATGAGAGAGGCCACATTCACAGAGCTGGAGAAGGCGCTCACGGATCACTGCGCGAAAACCAACAAAAATAGCCGAGTGCATCGATTTCTTCGCGCGCCTCCAGGGCTCCAATGAAACCGCAACCAACTTCCTGGCGGGCCTTCACTGAGCGGCCACCCGATGTAAGTTCCCCAGCCTCAGTGACATGCTGATGAACCAGTTCGTCGTGGGCCTCTGGGAACCCAAGCTGCACTGCAAGCTCGCTAGCCATGATGACCTGACACTGGACAAGGCTTTAAAGGAAGCCAAGGCGTACGAGAAATTGCATCAAGAGCACTGCAGCCGGACAGTCTCCTTCACAAATGCATCCCCAGCCTCTGACGCATCGGACGAGGAGGAAGTCTTGCAGGTACACCACCCTGCTCGGTGGAATCCACGACCCCCAGCATCAGCAACCGCACGTCCCGAGAAGCAGGTCACCTCAGCATCCTGTGCCAGCTGCAGAGAGGTGCATGAACGAAGGGCCTGCCGTTTTCACTACGCCATTTGCCAGTCCTGTGTCAAACAAGGACACATCACCCGAGCCTGCCGCTCCCAAGGAACGTGATGGAAGATGACCACCCGCCAGGAGTCAATGGATCTACATATCCTAACCGTCAACCACCAGCAGCACCAGGTAATGAACTTGCCCCCAGATGCCCCCAACAAAATGCATGCTACGGTGTTAATAGAGGGGTCCCCCTGTAGAATGGAGTTAGACACGGGTTCATCTTTCTCTATAATCTCGGCAGAAACCCTACAGAAGCTCTGCCCACGGGGGGAAGCTCTGCCCATGGGGGGGGACCCCTCCTGATAAAGCCACGAGGCCTGACACCGTGGGACTTCCAAAAGAACCCGGTGGCCATCAGGGGATGGGGCAAGTTCAGGGTGCAGTACAAGGACTTTGACAGACTGTTAGACTTGCTGGTGGTGGAAAGGAGGCTCATGAGCCTGTTGGGACTTTCATGGTTTGGGCTGCTGGGTTTCAGGGTGACAGGCATTAATCTAGTACAGCCACAAGACTAACTCGGTATGTGACGAGTTCCCGGGGGTGTTCAAGGGCACACTTGGCCGGTACTCCGGACCCCCAGTTATGCTGGAACTAGACCCCACAGTGAGGCCCATCTGTATGAAGGTCAGGCGGCCCCCATTCACACTAAAGCCCGAAATCGAGGCAGAGCTAGAACCCATGACACATGCCCGGTGGGAGTCACACCGGTGAAGCCAAACGGGGATGTCATAATTTGCGCAGATTATAAATGTACCCTGAATAAGGCACTCCAGGATCACGTGTACCTGGTACCGGTGGTCAGCCATGGCTTAGTCTCTCTAGCTGGGGCACGGGTTTTTGGCTAACTGGACATGGCCCAGGCATACCAGCAACTACCGGTGGACGAAGCCACCACTGAGGCCCAGACTATTGTTATGCACAGGGGGGCTTTCAAAGTAAAGCGGCTACAGTTCGGGTGAGCGTGGCACCAGGGATCTTTCAAAATCTCATGGATAGTCTCCTCAAAGGCATCCCCGGAGTCCAACCATTTTTTGATAACATTCTGATCGCGGCTCCAGACTCCGAAACCTTTGCAGCCCGGCTCAGGACTGTGCTTCAGTGATTTGACACTGCTGGTCTCAAGGTGAAGTGGGGAAAGTGCCTCCTGGGAGTGCAGAGGATTCCCAAGGAATCCACCCCACGGACAAAAAGATTAGGGCAATTGTTCAAGTGCCTCCCCCCTCATCCAAGGCAGAGCTTCAAGCCTTCTTGGGACTTTAAAATGTTTATTATTGCTTTCTGCCCCACAAGGCTGCCATGGCAGAGCCACTCCACCACTTCCTAGATAAACACACCCCCTGGGTCTGGGGCCCCAAGCACGCCGCCGCCTTTCAGACGGTGAAGGAACTGTTATCGTCTAACGCAGTCCTCGCCCATTTTGACGAGGCCTTGCCTGTGGTGTTGGCTTGCGATGCGTCTCCTTATGGAGTGGGGGCTGTCTTGGGGCACCGGTTGGCTGATGGCCACAAGGTCCCAGTCGCTTATTACTCGCAAACCTTGTCTGCGGCGGAGCGGAATTGCTCTCAAATTGATAAGGAGGCTCTCGCAATTGTTGCAGGGGTTAAGAAATTTCATGATTAATTGTATGGCTAGCCTTTCTTGGTAGTCACCGACCACAAGCCCCTCTTGGGCCTCCTTGCCCCTGACTGCCAGACCCCTCAAATGCTTTCTTCCAGGGTGCTGCACTGGTCGATCTTTATGGCGGGGTACCAATACTCACTTGTACACTGCCCCGGGAAGGTGATGGGCCACACTGATGCCCTGAGCCGCCTCCTGTTGCTGTCCTCTGATCCTGACCCCACCTTGGCCCATCACATCACCTTACTGGAGACCCTGCCAGATTGGCCGGTCCAGGTGGCGAAGGTGTCCCGCCACACTGCCTGGGATCATATCCTCTCCTGGGCAAGGTTACACTTGGACTTTGCAGGACCGTTCCAGGGGCAGATTTTCTTCATATTAGTGAACACATACACTAAATGGTTAGAGGTAGTTCCAGTACCCTCCACTTCCTCCCGCTCGGCCATCCGCACAATGTGGCAGTTTTTTAGCACCCAAGGTATCCCTGACTCCTTGGTCATGGACAATGGTACAGCTTTTACCTCCACTGAATTCCTAGAGCTGAAATCACTCCTCAGTGCATCAGCCTCAGTACTTTATAGGTGTTCCTGCTACAAAAAGAGCCCTGCGGCACACTGTAATGTGGGAGAAATGTATCATGCATATTGTACTGGGAGGGGGAAGAGAAAATGAAGAATGGTGTATGTGCACAATATAATTCTTGCATCCACACATCTGGGCAATGTCTGCTCAAAGGGGATTTTCTCTCTTAATTTAGTTGTACAGACATTCAAGAGCAGGAAGCATTTTATTAACTAACTCAGTGGCTTAATTGAATTGTAGAACAGATGAACATGGCATCTTTCCAAAAGTCCTTGCAAATAACCTGTGAGTGTTTGGTTCTGAGCTGACAAATGACAGAGACTATTTTCAGAAAGAAAGGCTAAAGTGAGGATTTTTAAAAAGCCAAATAAAATCCCCCTGAGACTGCAAAGTGTCCCTTTGAGAATGCACCACTGATTCAAGTGCATGGACAATTCATTCTGTTAGTGTCTCCCTTTGAGAAGACAATGACATCAGAAAAGCAGTAAAGCACAGAGTCATAAGGCTATCAGCTGTGTTGCCGGGAACCACTGACAGGAGTAATTTATCACACCTTAGTTATCTTTCAAGACCTTCTCTGAAAAAAGAGGAAAGAGATTCCACTAGGAAGGAGGAGAACAAATTTGCCAGGAGCAAGGACAAGGCACAGTGCTGCCTTTGCAGATCCTGGAGACTGCAGTGTAATTCTAAAGATTCAGTCCCCACCCCACAACCCCAGGGACATAATTGTGCCTTTACATGGTTTCTACAGACTGCAGCAGAGAAAGAATCACATTTAAAACAGTGATGTTGTCTCCTATGTCTATTAATTTGTGGTGGGGGAGATGGATGTGAGGTTTTGCTTGGTTTTATGGACACAGTCAGATGAAGTGGTAGTAATGTAATGTGTTCAAGTACAATAAAAGGAGAAGAACCCTTCAAAAGTCAAACCGTGGTGTCTGAAGTTCTTTGTACCTTATTAATGCATTACTAGGGCCATAGGCAGTGCCAGAAGGAAGCGAAGGAGGCAAGAAATCCCTGGATTAGTAGCTGGCCTATCCCTCCATGGCTGGACCCCTGTGCTTACTTTAAGAAAAAGAGTATTTCAAGGTGGGCAGGCCCTTCCATCACAACCAACATTCTTCTGCTGCAGGAACTACTCAGCCTGTGAGCAAGTGCCTGGAGAATGGGGGTTTAGGGGGGATGGTGGAAGCATCCAGCCAATAGTGAGGGGATCTTTTGATAAACATATTGGTTTTAGACAGGTATTAAATACTGGGTTCAAGATGCATTGCAGTGAACAGCTCTACTTTATTAAGTGATTTCAGGAACAAGACTGAATACTCCAGGGCAAGAACCGTGTTTAAATAGCATGCAAAAAACCACACCCAAACAAACCCAGCTCTCAGCCGTAGGCTATATACATAACATTAGTTTCTCACTGGTCACTTCCAGAGCTCCAAGCTCAGCCCGTCTCTGGTAGATAGTCCTGGAATGTTCCAGTCCTAATACATAACAACAGGATTAGTGGAGGCTAAAGCTATGATATTTTGAGATATTGATTTCCATTTGGGATTTTTGTTTGGGTATTTGGGAGCTGGTACAATATGGTAACCCACAGCTTTGGCTATGAAGGCTGATCAGGACCTGCTTGGCATTGTTTTATTGGTTGCTTCCTCCTTCAGTGTCTAACAGTGCCAATGAAGACAATGAGCTCAGAAGGGGAATTCTCAAAGACTCTGATATCATCTTTGTCAGGGGAATTTCATTTGGAGCTGACATTTGTAATATTGCCACCCTGAATAAAAGTGCTTTAGGACTGACTCTTAGTCTGGGCCTTGTCCCTTAGCTGGACTGCACATGTGCTTCATCTCAGCTTTCTGTTCAGACAAAATACGCATCACAAATAACCATTGTCTTGCCAACTGTAGAATATTCATATGAGGGGACCAGCCTCCTTCCTAGGTGAAAAAAAATCTCTGATTTCTCATTGGCCCAGAGATTTTCTGCTCCCGGATCTTTTAACGCGACACTGACCATCAAAAGAGTCATTTTAACCTTTGCCCTTGCACCTAACAGACCTCTAAGTCATTTAGATGGTTTAGGCACTCAGAGGATAAGCAGGATCCAGTGAGTGGTCAGCAGAAGGCACTTGTGGATGAAGATCACTGTGTCCCTTCTCCTCAGTTGTCCCTTCTAACCATGGGAAAATTGATTCTTGGGTCCCAGGTGGATTAATAGGGCTGGGGTGCTACAATTTGCTGCATTTGCTCCCCTTTAACAGTCCCTTCTGACCATGGGAGAGATGCTAAGTACTCGTTTTTCCTATATCCTCACCCTCTTAACTGCACTAAAACTGCTTCAGTTTTCTTTACTTTAGTCTGTTCCATGTGCTCACCCTCCCCAGGTGTCAGGATTCAGGAGGTAACAGAGCCAGTGAATTCTGTCTAAGGCTAATTAGATAGGCATAGGGTTGTTAACGTGAGAGCCATTGCTGTATTTTAGGAAGGGGGGATTAATGGGAAATATACTTTTACAAGCAGGGAACCCCAAATGATTCATGGGGAAACCTCATCCCCGCAGCTGATCATCCTTACCAACCTATCTCCATTTCCCTTCCTTCCTTCCCCACCACACCTCCTTACAATTTCATTCCTTTCTCTGATTCTCTTCCTCCCACACCTACCTCACTTATCCCATTTGCCATTTTTCGTCCCCCTTGCATTTCCCCCCTGCTTTCTTTACTTCCTCCAGTCCCCATTTCCTGCACTTGTCCAATTTTTCTCCTTCCTTCCTCTCACCCACTCCCATCCTGCTTAGTCTTGCTTGTCTGCACACTCCTTTCCCCAATTCATCTCCACTGTTGAACTGCAGCTGCAGCAGCCATGCTGGATTACCAGAGTTGCCTAGGCAATTTAAATGGCTCCCAAGATCTTGAGAATAAATCCTTTTGAGCTCAGCATTAAAAATTTTTTTTTTTACAATTTAATATTTTCTCTAAAGACCTGGGGGTTCCCTGAGTCTGTAGAAATATCTCCCTTATGTCCAGAATTAGATATAATAATTTATCTTTTAGGAATCTAACACGCTGTACTAAGCTTGCCCCCCTCCCCAAAGTGCACTTTGCCACTTCTGTGCCCCCACAGTTGTTTTGGATATGTCCAGACAACAGTAGCTTTCTACTACGCTGGTTCTATGTTTAAGTACTAAATGAGGAAAGCAGCACTAGAAGCCCAAAGTATAAACCTGCATGGGATTTGGTCCAGCATTTGTCCACAAACTGTCATTTCAACTGTGGTTCCAACATTTTTTTATTTTTATTGTATTTTATTCATTTAATTTATATCCCGCCCTCCCTGCCAAGGCAGGCTCAGGGCGGCTCCCATATAATATAGAACAATTAAAACAGAATTAGATAAAAAAAGAGCAATACAATTATGCCTCAGACAAAATAGAAAGTGCTAGTTTATGTCAGATGATGGGCTTAGCAGCATCCTCAGACAACAGCCGGCCAATAGCATAGTCTGGGTTAACTGGCTGTTGACAATGTTGTTAGTGTTGGGCCTGAGCTACAATTTCTTGGGTGTGGCTCCCTAATCGAAGGCCTGGTGGAAGAGCTCCATCTTGCAGGCCCTGTGGAACTATAAGAGGTCCCGCAGGGCCCTGATGTCCTCCAGGAGCTCATTCCACCACTGCGGAGCCACCACTGAAAAAGCCCTGGCCCTAGTCACAGCCAGCCTGGCTTCTCTAGGGCCCAGTAGGGCCAAGTGGTTTTGGGACCCCGATTGTAGTGCTCTCTGGGGAACGTGTGGGGAAAGGTGGTCCCTTACGTATGATCACCTTACTAGTCCACTGATACGCTGCCTGGATATAGGTAAGAGAATTGGCATGTAGATTTCTCTGGAAGCACCCATAGATTACACAAGTATCATTTATACTCCACCACAAACAACATAAGCCATATATGGAGACCCAACAGAAGACTGATATACCAACTTGTTTTCCTGCCTATTTTAGATTGCAACAATAGATTATTATGTTGCATAACATGGTTAGCAGTTTGAATTTAGCTGGATGGAACAGATATAAATGCTTGCATCCGAACTCCTGCTCACCGCTTAGGTTGGGGAGAAAAGTAGATTTAGGTCAAGACTTACACCAGTGAATACAGTGGTGCTCTGTATTGTTGACGCTTGGGGAGCAAGAGTGGGAGGGCTTCTGGAGTTCTGGCCCTGCTGGTGGACCTCCTGATGGCCCTTGGGTTTTGGCCACTGTGTGACACAGAGTGTTGGAATAGATGGGCCGTTGGCCTGATCCAACATGGCTTCTCTTATGTTCTTATGTTCACTTATTCATTTTTCAACCCAAATACATTTTTCACACTGAAGACACACATGATTCATGATAATGCATTCTGAACTGCATGTTCTGTTACTGTCAAGATCCCTGTGAAGAGAGGGGAATAACTTGTTAACTAGGTGTTTTTTACTGGGTCCCTGGCCCTAGTTGATAGGGTTGCCAGGTCCAACTCAGGAAATAGCTGGGAATTTTAGGGGTGGAGCCTGGAGACTTTCCCATTCCCCAAATAAATAAATAAAAATAGAGCAGTGCAGTTCACCTGAATACAATCTTCATATTCTCATCCTATTTTTTGCCTTCAAAAGGCTGCCCAGCAGCTGCACTTCCACTAAATGAAAGTATAATTTGTCATACCCCCACAAGTCCCTTGTAAGGATTTGGTAGCATTTCCCAGCATGGCTTTTTTAAGGGACACACAAACACACTCACAAAGCAGCCAAAATAAATAATCCTTTCCCAAACACAAACAGTTTGCAAGCCCATACTTTTGTAATCTCACTAGGGCAATGGTATGAATCACTTTACTCACAGGAGTTGCTGAATGTAACAATCTGCTTTATTTCAACCAACTTCTTCAGACTAACACAGAAAAATTAAAGTAAGTAAGAAAGCACTCTAGGGGGTGGAGTTTTCCTCCATCCCATAATCAGGTTCTAGTTAACTCTTTACTATCCATTTTATCATACACACGACTTCTGAAACAAATGCAAAACAAACAGAGGGACTGTGCTCTCTTTTCTCTCACACACTTCACACACTCGCCGGGAAGAGCCATGTGGCTCATGCCTGCTGGGCCCCCCATGCAGCTTTCATCCTGCTGAGATTTAAACATTTCCAAATGCAAACAGTTTACAAATTTCTTATAAAATATCCTGCTGAGATTTAAAGGCACATCATGGCTGTTGGGATGGGGCTTCCCCTGCTGCCCAGCTGGCCCGCAGCAGGGAGAAGCCTGCAAAATCAGGGGATCCCCCACCTTGACCTGGGGGCTGGCAAACCTAAATATGAATTTTAAAAGAAAAATCAATTAAATTTGCATACAAGTGCAGCTTATGTTGATTTGTCAATTTACCTGTACAATTTAATCAAGATAAAAACAAACAGCATAAAACCATTAAACAAATAATTTGCATATGAAAAATACACTCTCAAAATAATGCATAGTTGGGTTTCAAAAGATTAACAGAGCATTGTTATCTTTAAAAAAGCAGAAAAATATTGTCGCAACATTTAGCTGTCATTATGCAACTGGGATTCCAGATTACCCCCCCCCCCCATATTTGCAGAGTCAAAGGTTTGTTTTAGGGTAGTGGGAGCTGCACCCTCATAAGTGCATTTCCTGGCATAATAATTCCTTCCCAAATGTCAAAAGAAAAGTGCCTCTTCTAGGATAGCACCTGCTGCTTATAGTTTGTGTAAGCAAGTACTTACAATAAAACAAACCTTTGCCCTGAATAATCAGGAACACTTTATTAATCTATCAAAAGATTTATAATTGGTTAATTTAACTGCCCAACCAACTCAACATTACTATTGTCAGAACTATGGAAAAATAACAGGGGAGTTGAATGTAAAACAAAGTTATGCATGACTAAAGCCATAGGTGTTCAGATGCCTACTGAATTTTGATGCGGGGAGATGGGACTCCATGGGAAGTTATCGCACAGTTAGAATTGTGGCCTTGGTCCTACATTCTTTTCTTTTTTTTCATCCCCCTGGGGGGAGGTTTTTATTGGGGTTTTTTTCCAGACTACAAAACTACAACAGAAAATATGGGAAAGGGAACTACATCTAGGAGATAAAGAAAAAAGACCCACAACTAACTAAAATCCCAAGAGTAGGAGATCAATACATCAGCTTAACACCATGCTATTTTCAAAAAACTACTAATAATACAATGAACCTAGTCAGTTATGCTAGTTTAATTATCATTTAACCATCCCTTTAACTGTTTAAAGAAATTCCCAGAGCATCCCCAAGTTATTTCAACATTTTTTCCGGCACAAATCAGAGTCCTTCAGCTTTTAATTATTCTTATCTTTTCTAATCCTCAGTTTATATGGGCTTTTGGGGGCAGCCGCCCCTTTTTCAGAGGGGGAGTCCTCGTCCGAAGACCCCGAGCCCAACTCGCCATCAGATTTGCTTTCTTTTTCCTCCCCTTTGCACTCTTCTGGTTCCCCAAGCTGTGTCCGCAGAAATTCCCGTGCTTTAAAAACAGAGTCAATCTTTTATTTTTTATCGTTGAGCTTGAAAATGACACCTTCTGGGGTTAACCACCTGTAACTGATGCCATTTGTTTGTAAGAAAAGGATTAATTCTTTATAGTTCTCTTCTGTCTTACGTCAAATGGAATGTCTTTTAAAATCCTGATATTATTGCCCCCAATTTTCAAGGGTGTTCCCGAAGTTGCTTTCAAAATAGCATCTCTCACATGTCTCTTCAAGAATCTGACCACTATTTCCCCAGGCAGATTATTTTTCTTGATGTACGATGAATAGGACCTGTAGACCACATCCATCTCGCTGGAAAGGTATTCTGCTGTTAAATCTGTCACTGGGGCTATTGCTTCACTCAACTGTTGCTTCAGATTCTCTCCTTCAATTTCTGGGACCCCTTGAAACCATAGGACCAAATTGGCTTTATCCATTTGTAGCTGTAAAAGCTTTGACTCTTCCGTAGCTTGCTTCATTCCCAGCTTTTGCACCTTTTTCTTAGCTTTTTTAGTAGTGACGCCCAAATGCTTTTCTGCGCTCTGGTAAGTCTCTTAAAACAGTTTTAGTTGCTTATTTTACCACTCCCCTCTCTTTCCTTCCGTGTTCCGTCTATGCGTTTGAGAGGGACCCCTCCCCCACTCGCTTTCCCATCGCTCTTTTAGGGGGGGCAGCTTCTTTTTATATCATCATGCTCGCTTCAACCCGACTCACGGTTCGTTGTTAGCCATTCAGCCTCGCTTGTCATCATTTATTTCGCCCGATCTCCAACACTTGACTCGGTCAGCAGCACTCATACCATGCAGTCACTCAGTGGCAGAACCTTCGGGGCGGAGGGGAGCCTCAATTCACCGGCTTTTGCCCATCGAAGAGGTCACCCCTCAAAAGCCCCCTGGCTGGGAGCCTTTTACCAAGGCTCCAGGTGGGACGCGACCCGTCGGACCCCCTCCCACACGCTGGTGTGCAGTTTACATCCCCGGGACGTCTGGGAGATGTGTCTGCCTGCATGTCACCATAAACTGGAAGCCTCCTTGGTCCTACATTCTGAAAATGTTGATAAGTACATTGGTGCAACCATTGCATCCTCTGAGTATGAAATGGATGTGAATATATGAGGAAGTGTTAACAGAAGCAATCTGAGATACTGCTAATGGATGGAATTGGAGCTTTCACTGGGCTTTCTTGTCCTCTTTGATAGAGAAGTCTTCTTGATCTTATGTTCTTCAGTGCTTCACACATGAGGTCCTCATGAGCTGTAGGCATTGTGCCCTCATCAGTTTTTATTTCATAGAAGTTCTTGAATCTATGTCTGGCTCTGGCACCATGACTCTGGTAGACAGAGTAGTTCCAGAAAATATAGAAGCTGGACATCTCTGCTGAAAATGCAATATGTAAAAAAATTTAAAAAGAAAAAAAGAAAATACAATATGGAAAGAATGACTGATGCTCACAATGCATTTGGTTGATGTGCATACACTATATTTCTCAACTGGATTAACAAATAATATTTGCTGTGGAACATGAAATAAGTGATCTAACTTATTGACATCAATACATGTCTTCAGGAATGGATTGGCCATTAATGCCACTGGCCAAAAACCTGGGAGGCCAATGGCCTGGGGTGTGTGGCCAAGTGGCCTGCTCTATAAGAAGTAGGCAGGAGCTGCCACCACTGTGAGATGAGAACTAGGGTGATGAGAGCTGCTGCCATTCCAAGCCAGCAACCCCTGTCTGGGAGCCAGGGACCTTCACCCTAGACAAGGTGGACAGGTATTGTCAGGGGCCACAGTGGCAGCACCCACCCTGCATAATGCAGGCATCTGTGAGCCAGGTGAAAACTGTGCTGAGCTGGCTCCTTCCCTCCCTGCTCCATGGGCCATGGAGCCCTTCCCAGATCTATTTTAGTCTTCGAGTCTTCCCCAAGCATGCCTTTTTTCTACATGCTTGAAGCAAACCTAAAAAGGAGTGCCACTATTTTTAAAGCTTTAATTTACATCTAGGTACATTTTCCTAATAAGTTAGTGGAATTATCAGTTGACCTGCATTCATTCCATATTATTTATTCTGATACTACTGAAAGAAGAAAGCACATATATTGTTATTGCCTTATGCATGGATGGTCACCATACATCTGAACTACAAATGCAGTTGTTTAAATGCATACCTAAATAGGCTCTTGATTCAGTGTTGTAAATTTAGTATTATAGTGGTGATAGACAATAGCATATATGATGTGAACATTATCTCTGCTATCTGCAGTGGGAGAAATATTGGCTTGATGAACAGAATTCTCATACAAAGAAACAATGAAGTAACTTAAACATTCACTCTTAATTAAAATAACTAGGTAATATATATTCCTGCTTAATTTTCCTTCAAAATCTGGGCACTAATTTAATTCATAATCACTAGACTTTGGATAATGGGTTCCTGAAAATAAACTTAATGCCAGAATTAGTATCTATAGTAGTGTTTACTATTTTCCTTCATGAAGTGGCACCATAATTCGTTTTTACCGTAGCTACTTGCGCCATGTTTATCAATGAGTTTTAACACATTTTGTTATGTTTTTTATATTGCAAATATCTGTCATAAGTAATATTCATTGTATAAAATACATTTCCTAAGTATGAGTCAATATATGTAGGTCTGTGGTCAAAGACCAAAGAGAATGGTACTAGTACAATACAAAATCTTGATGTAAATATTATGAATTCAGTTCTGTCCATGTTCCTGGATCCTATTAGTGGTGTTTGTGGTGTTACCACTTTTAACGGAACTGTGAAGGAAAAAAATGGAGTAAAAAGCCTCCCTCCCCCCCCCAGCTTTTAGCCAACACATATAACTTCATCCACTGAAAAAGAAGAATGGAGAGCTGCATCTGTGTAATAATTACTGGGCTCTTAATAAGATCACGGTGTGGGATTGCTACTCCCTGCCCTTAATCCCGGAACTGCTGGAGCGACTGAAGGGGGGGGCCGGGGTATACACCAAACTTGATCTCCATGGGGCCTACAACCTGATACTCATACGTTCTGGGGATGAATGGAAAACCTCATTCTGTACCTGGTATGGGCATTATGAATATAGTGTATCTAGATTTCAGTAAAGCATTTGACAAAGTTTCTCATGATATCTTTGAGGATAAGCTGGTTAAGTGTGGGCTGGATGGTGCGACTGTTGGATGGATTCATGGTTGGTTGAAAAATCGTACCCAACGAGTGCTCGTAAATGGCTCTGTGTCTACGTGGAGGGAAGTCTCGAGTGGAGTGCTGCAGGGCTCGGTTCTCGGCCCGGTGTTGTTCAATGTTTTTATAAATGACCTGGAGGAAGACACAGAGGGGGATGCTTATCAAATTTGCAGATGGCATGCAGATGGGATTGCTAATTCTGAAGAAGACAGAGTCAGGATTCAAAATGATCTAGATAGGTTGGAACAGTGGGCTGAGACAAATGAAATGAATTTCAATAGAGAGAAGTGCAAAGTCCTACACTTAGGTACAAAAAAATCAAAGGCACAGATATAGAATGGGAGGGACTTGGCTTGACAGCAGCACATGTGAAAGGGATCTAGGTGTTCTGGTTGATCACAAGCTAAACATGAGCCTGCAGTGCAATGTGGCTGTGAAGAAAGCTAATGCAATCTTAGGATGCATTAACAGAAGCATTATGTCCAGATCAAGGGAGGTGGTAGTTCCGGTCTATTCTGCTATGGTCAGGCCTCACCTGGAGTGCTGTGTCCAGTTTTGGGCACCACATTTTAGGAAGGATGTTGACAAGCTTGAGCGCGTCCAGAAGAGGGCAACTAGGATGGTGAAAGGGTTGGAATCCAAGTCTTATGAGGAAAGGCTGAAAGAATCGGGTATGTTTAGCCTGGGAAAGAGAAGGCTTAGAGGGGACATGATTGCAGTCTTCAAGTATTTGAAGGGCTGTCATGTAGAAGATGGAGCAGCTCTATTCTCTCTTGCTCCGGATTGCAAGACTAGATCTAATGGGTGGAAATTACAAGGGAGTCGTTACCGGCTAAATATCAGGACAAACTTCCTAACTGTAAGAGTGGTTGAGCAGTGGAACAGTCTGCCTTGGGAGGTGGTGGATGCTCCATCGCTGGACATTTTCAAGCGGAGGCTGGACGACCATCTTTCGTGTATGTTGTAGGTATGCAGAGGTCATTTCGGGGGGATCGCAGTTCCCCCGGGTGAGGTACGGGGGGCGGGGCACATGACGAAACCCCGCCCCCTGCTTCCGGCCGCCCCGCTTCCAGCCCTCATTCAGCCAGGAGGAGGCAGGAGAAGACGGATGGTAAGTTGCTTCCTCCCTGCCTCTCCCCACCCCTGCTTGCCTGGGGCCAGGGAGGGCCTTCGCGGGGCTTCCTTGCACTCCTGCTGGCCTTGCAGGTCCACCGCCAGGCCCCTCATGGGGCTCGGCAGTGGAGCTGCAAGGCCGCCGGCGGCCAGGACCGTTGGGGGCGGGGTGTGTGGTCTTATGACACACTTCCGGTGATGTCAGGGGGTGTGGCCTTATGGCACACTTCCGGTGATGTCAGGGGGTGTGGCATATGCTAATGAGTTATGCTAATGAGTTCCCCTTTTTCTTTTTCTACAAAACGACCCCTGTAGGTATGTAAGGGCTATCTTTCAGCTATGCTCCTGTAGAGTGCAGGGGGTTAGACTAGATGACCTGCAAGGTCTTTTCCAACTCTAACATTCTATGATTCTACGAATAGTGATGCTCTTTGGCTTGTGCAATGCCCCCATGGTGTTCCAGCGATTTATGAATGACATCTGAGATGTGCTGGACCAGTCGATAGTTTTAAATTTCACTTTCATCTGTATCCTGTTTATGTTTTAATGTAATCAGTGCTTGATTCCACGACTCTGGTAGTTTCTTTTGTTCAAATATATTTTGAATGGCATTCTTCAATGGTAGTACAATTTGGTCCTCAAATATCTGGTAAAATTCTGCAGGTAACCCATCTGGGCCTGAAGTTTTCTTCTTCTTTAGATTTTTAATAGCCTTGGTTATTTCTAAAAAGGAGATTGGATCATTTAAAGTTTTTCTTTGATCCTCTGTGAGTTCTTTTTTATTATATATATATATTTACACTACAGTCTTCTCCATTAGAATTCCTACCACAAATGTTACCTTTCAAGCTTCACATCATCAGTATAATAACTGGATTTCTGGAACTTAAATACCATAGCGAAGCATGGGTATCAGGCTAGTACTAAATATGTGTTTCTTGAACAACCCACAGGTGAGATGTAACTTAATTCATAAGGCCATTGCATGATGCCAGATACCATCACCACCACACAAGTTGTAAATGCGAATGGAGGCTGAAAAATCTCCCCTTCCTCTTAAAACTTGGAATTGCCCAGCAGACACCGCCCCCCAACTGCTCAACTGTCATCTTCTCCTTTTGATGATGAATTTGACAAGAATCCTTATAACTGGAGAGGACTACATGGAGCTATTACTGCCACAGAGAGGTAGCTGCATTCTCTTTGAAAACTGAGGTGCTGTGCTGTTCCTGTGATAGTAAGGATGGGAAAGGTGAGATATCTTCCACCAGCCAGCAGGTTATGATAATGATGGATCCTGTATCAGGGAAGCAGGTTGACCTCAATTTTCATGACATATTTCCACTGATTCTCCATGAAGCATCATTAGAGAGTCATTTGAGTGGGCAACAGTGGCCTGATCACAGAGCATACACTCTTTACTCAGGTCAGACAACAGCACTTTTGAAGAAGATGACTTGAGGACTTAATTAAGTGCTTTGTGCCAAATAGTCTCATTAAAAATAGGTTCCATCAAGCACAGCTGCAAATGCTGTAATTAAAGAGCTGTTTCTCTTCTGAGAACTAGGGGGGAAAGTTTCATCTCCTCTTTAATAGATAAAAATTCACGGCTCTCATTCTCCCTTGCTTTTTCCTGTTCAAAGAACTTTGATTCTCCCCTCTTATCATTCAATTTAATGCAACATCTGTTCATTTAAGACTTAGTATTTTCAGCTGAGATGTCAGGAAAAAGTGCACATTAATCAAACATTAGCAGATTTGAAACTGGAAATATCTAGAAGCAGCCCATATATAAATCCTGACACTTTGTTTTTCCTCACGTGTCTGTAGAATACTGTGTGGAGGAACGGATAACGCTCATAGGTCATGCCTAGAGCCTAATATTTAAATACAGACTGAGCATAGCCAGGCAGAAGTCAATGTCCTTGTGACCTTGGAGGATTCTAGAACAGAGCTGGTTGTTTTAGATAGCCCCAAACAAAAGTGAAAATCACATAGCAGAATGATACAAGAGGACTTGAGAAGAATGGCACCATTAACATTTTTAATTAAAACAGAAATGGCAAGATTTGGGAGATTCAAAAATGATTTTTAAACAGTCATTGCTCAGGAAGAGTTTTCTAAGGGAAATTGTCAGGTAAAAGGAGATGCTAGCAGTATTGGATGGAAGTGCATGTTGACCCTATGTAGAGCCACAAAAGAACATAAAACAAACAGCAGCAACAGTAACAATCAAGGAAAATAAATTACTGTTTGTAATAATTTCCACAATGTTTCTGTCATAAATGTTCTGTCAGTGCCCCTAAAACAATTATTTTGAGATTAAAGCAATTACTATCAATGATTGGAAATGTACTTTTACTGCATTTCACTGGGAAATAGATTATTTTCTATAGTTTTCTATGTATCTTTTCCTTCCTTAGAACCTGATATAATGTAATATGACAGTGTCACTTGAAGAGAGCCAGATGATATTGGCTGTGCAAAAGTTCCTGTTAATCGATCCTGCCCAGATTTTGTTAGGTTTATAAAGGCTCAGTCCACCTCTCTTTTAAACTATGACAAAATCAGGTCAGCTATTCCTAACGCACAGGTCTATGTCTAAGCTTGTAGGTGATTCTAAAAACCTCAAGGCAATACTCACTGTGACAGATCTAAAAGAGTTGATTATACAATGCCACCACTCTATCTAGTTGCTAGGTAACAGCAATCTGCCTTCAAGCTGCAACAACCAATCAGTGTATTCTGAGGATATAATCCTTCTGAAGTAGGGGCTAAACTTGAAGGTAGGGTCAACAGAATGGTATCAATTTAGAAATCCCTCAAAGGGGAATCAATTGTTTACTTTATCAATACAGTTTGAAATGGAATTACTGCCATTTGACTTCTAGTTCTGTGTTAGGTAGATGTTTCAATCTACTGTGTATACGTGAATGATGTTTAAATGGGGTTTCACTCAAACCTTTGAGGGCAATCTGGTGAATGTCATAAATGAATACCATCTAGTGAATGTCATAATCTGGATAACGACTTGAACCCCAGCCATTTTAGTCCATTCGGCACTCAGCCCACTTTCTTGTACTTGCCTTGGGGCATCTTTATATGAATTTTCAAAGCTCTTACACATGAATTTCCTTGGGAATGGAATACAGAAATAAACAGTATTTAGTAGCTATGTGGATATAAAGTTACACAAGGACAATCTAAATGGAATTCTCTATTTTCAAAACTGATTATAAAAAATGGCAGCATCCAGTAGTCTCCAGAAATTGCTATTGTTCTGAAGCCTTCACTGTCTGCTTTTCACACTTGCACAATGAGAAGGAAATGAATTTGGAGGAGCAGAAATGGGAGAGAAGGACTCAACAGATAATCTAGCTCACAGGCTTGCCTTCTAACCAGAAGCGTTAACAGGTGTTCCCACTAAATTAACCATCCCCATAGTGTTCCGATGAACATCCTTTCCACTGTCTGATGATCAGTTCGCTATCCCAAATGTCTTGGGAAAGGCTGCCTTAATTAGTTACATAGTGGGGTCCTGTCTGCTTCTCTGCTCTGGGGCTGCACTGGCAAACACTTGGCTTAGAATACTCCAAAGACAAGCACAGCAGATTGGGGAGGTGATGGAAATGGATCCACATCTCCCAGGGATAGGCAGTATTCTTCCAAGGGAGCAGGACAAAAATTTGTTTTTACTGTCTGGGAGGTGAGTGGACATTGAGGGGGAGAGATAGAGGCAAAGTTTACATTAACCTTTCTCCCAGTAATAGGTGGTGCACTTGCAGAGGATAGAGTTAAATGTTTTTGTACACATTCTGCAAGGCAGGGGGACAGGTATTCTGCTACAGAGCAGACTTGAGAAGGGGAGGTAGAGACTTCCGGTTTATGGAGCAGTGATGGCGGATGTTCTCCCAGGACCGTGGGGGAACGATCTGCACACCAGCGGGTTGGAGGGGCGCTACCTCAAGTAGCGTCCCCATGGAGCCTTTGGGATAGACTCCAGGGCAGAAGGCTTTTGAGGGGTAGCCTCTTCAATGGCGTAAAGCCGGAGAATTGAGGCTCCCCTCCGCCCTGATGGTCCGGCCACTGCGTGGCCTTCGGACACAAGTTGGTTTGATCGGGACAAGCACTGGAGATCGAGCGGAACAGTGTTGAAGCAAGCGAGGTCAGAGAAACTGACCGACAATGAACATGAGTTCAAACTAAGCGGATGACTATAAAAAGCAAATTACACCCCCCCGTGGGAAAGCGGGACGCCTCTTATGTGAAAAGACTGATAAGCGAGACAAAGGGGGAAGGGGGAGGAAAAACAGCGAGTGTGTTTTGAGAGGCTTACTTGATTGCTGACAGCATGGGAGCAATCTTTAGAGTCTGAGGGAAGCATCAGAAACTGTAAACAAATCATAAAAAATGGCGGCCGTGCAAAGAAAGCCAAA
>NW_015170907.1:366997-372387 GCF_001447785.1 Gekko japonicus | reverse complement strand
AAGGTGACATCAGCAACTCCACTGAAAATGGGAAATTTAATCATCAAAACTTTAAAAGACATTCCATTTGAAATTCGTCAAAAGAAGAAAAACTATAAGGACTTAATTTCTTTTCTTCAAACTAATGGAATTTCGTATAGGTGGGCGATCCCGGAGGGTGCCATCTTCAAGATCAATGATAAAAGAGAAAAGATTGATTCCACCTTTAAAGCCAAGGAATTTTTGCGACGCCAGCTGGGAACAGAGGAAGATTCCAAAGAGGAAGAAACGAAATCAAGTGACTCTGCCACCTCTGGAACAGAGGCAACCAGAGTGGTATATGACTTTAGAGACAGAAAACCGAAGTAAAGGCAAAAGGACTCTGAAAATTGCCTTTTGAAGCAAAGAATAAGAAGATGATCAGAAAGCTCTCTCATAACAACTAACAAATTAACATGTTAACATTGAAGCTGAGACAAACAAGTATATTGTTTTATTAACACTTATATTACTAACACTTTCACTGACAGGGATAAGATCTCCTCCTCTTGGGATTTTAGTATAGTGTGGTTACCTTTTCTTTGTCCCTAGATGTAGTCCCTTTCCTCCATATTTTCTTTGTAGTTTGTAGTGTATTGAAAAAATAAAAATATCCCTCCGGGGATTTAAAAAAAGAGAGAGAGAAGGGGAGGTAGAGACAAATGTTCATTCCCACACTGTAAAGCAGTACCAAACCAAACAAGATTACAGGAAGAATCCAAAATCTCTATACATGCTGGATCACGGATGATCACATTTCTTTTCTTTTTTTAAATCCTCGGATGGATATTTTTTATTTTGCAAATACTACAAAAACTACAAAGAAATATTAGGGAAGCAACTACAGCTAAGGATAAAGGAAAGCAAACTACACTATACTAAAACCCCAAGAGGAGGAGATCTTTTCACTATTAGTAAAAATGTTAGTACTATAAGTGTTTTTATCACAATATACTTGTAGAGTTCTTGCTTATAACAATTCACTATTTATATGTTATTTTATTAGTTGTTATGAGAAAAATCTCTGATCATCTTCTTATTCTTCGTTTCAAAAGGCCATTTTCCAAGTCCTTCTGCCTTTACTTCGTCTTTCTGTCTCTGAAATCGTATACCACTCTGGCAGGTCCTGCACCCTTTTCTGCTGCAGAGTCCTCTTCTGTTCCAGAGGTAGCAGAGTCACTAGACTTTGTTTCTTCCTCTTTGGACTCTTCCTCTGTCCCCAGCTGACGTCTCAAAAATTCTTTAGCTTTAAAAGTGGAGTCTATCTTCTCTCTTCTATTGTTGATCTTAAAGATGACACCCTCTGGAACCGCCCATCTGTACAATATCCCATTAGTTTGAGCACTTCCAGACTCCTAACTTCCAGCACTTGCACCAATGGCACCCCACCGAAGGTCGGGAGTCAGGTCCCTCCCCCCAGCCCGCTCCGACTTACATACTCACATTGGGTTCAGCTTCAGCCGGCTCATTCTAAGCCAACCAGCCACGGCTTGTAGTGCCTGGTCCAGATCTTCTGGACTAGAGTCTGACTGGCTGCCCAACATCAGATAGAGCTGGGTGTCGTCAGCGTACTGATGGCACCCCATCCCATCCCTCCAGACAATCTGGGCAAGGGGGCACATATAGATATTGAACAGGATCGGGAACAGCACAGCCCCCTGAGGCACACCATACTCCTGCGGGTGCCTCATGGACTGCTGTTCTCCTAGTGCCACCCTTTGTCCCTGACCTTGGAGAAAGGAAGCAAGCCACTGCCAGGCAAGCCCCTGAATTCCCATGTCAGTGAAGCAGTGAATCAGTAGCTGGTGGTCGACCATGTCGAACGCAGCTGACAGGTCCAACAACAACAGCACCGCCGAACCGCCCCAATCCAGATGCCTCCGGAGGTCGTCAGTAAGAGTGACCAGTGCTGTCTCCATCCCATGTCCCAGGCAGAAGCCAGACTGGAAGGGATCTAACATGGAAGCATCATCCATGAAGCCCTGTCACTGTAACGCCACTGCCCTCTCAATTAATTTGCCCAAATAGGGCAAGTTGGAAACCAGGCGACAGTTCGCCAATTCAGCCGGGTCCAGAGATGGCTTTTTAAAGAGAGGGCAGACCATCGCTTCCTTGAGCACCCTCGGGAACAGCCCCTCCAAGAGGGACTTGTTGATAATATCCCTTAGGGTGCCTCGCAACCCTTCATGGCCAGCTTTAATAAGCTAGGAAGGGCATGGATCCAGGCTGCAAGTGGTTGGGCATACAGTCAAGAGAAGTCTGTCAACTTCCTCCTGGCTGAGTGGGTCGAAGTGATCCAAAACCGACATTGAATACGTGCTTGGGGCCTCGAGCTCACTTACTGTTTCAACTGTGGTGGGGAGGTCGTGGCGGAGCGACAAGACTTTATCTGCGAAATAGCTCACAAATGCCTCACAGCCAATGTCCAATTCCCTAGCATTTGGGTTGTGGCAGGGTTGTTATAGACCTAATCGTTCTAAACAATTGGGCAGCTTGCATACGCAATCGTACTCTCTCTTTGTGGCTTTGACTGCCATCTCATAGGATCTCATAAGCGTCCTATAGGATGTTCTTGTAGCTTTGTCATGAGCATGGTGCCACCGTCTCTTGAGCCATCATTGCTCTCGCTTCATAAGCCACAACTCCTGGGTATACCAGGGGGCAAGCCTAGAGCAAGGGCGCAGAGTGCACCGAGGAGCGATCTTGTTGATGGCTGCAAAAAGTTGGCTATGCCAGTCCTCCACAAGCTCATCCAGCGAACCGCCAGGGGGCATTGGATCCCATAGAGCCATCTGAAGCCGCATTGGGTCCATCTGGCTCCACAGGCAAGCTAAAATATGCTCGCCGCCTAAACAGGGTTGGGGCAGGACGTTCAGACGAGCTCGCAGGGCATGGAGGTTCGGCCATGGGAATGCCGTAGCAGTGACCTGGTCCACTGTTACCCCCACCGCGAAGATCAAATCAATTGTGTGCCCAGCTCGGTGGGAGGGGGCCGTTACATATTGGGAGAGTCCCAGTACCACCATGGACGACACCAGGTCCACTGCCTAAGTGGAGGTTGCATCATCGGCATCGACATTGAAATCACCCAGGACTATCAGTCTAGGGTGTTCCAGTGCCCAGCCTGATATGGCCTCCATCAGGGACGGCAGGCTATCAGACCGCCGTTAGGCAGTCGGTACACCAGCCAAATCTCCAAACTCTCCCCGGCTTCCCACGCCAGGCCGACACGCTCAATGCCTGTGATCCTTGGCGCCCTGAAGGAGTAAGCCTCTCGAATGAACAGGGCCACTCCCCCCCACCCCTTAGTCCATGATTGGTGAAGGACCGAGAACCTGGGAGGAGCCAACTGGGAGAGAGCCACTGTCTCCCCATCTGGCACCCAAGTCTTGGTCACACACGCCAGGTTCATATCCCGCTCCAGCAGGAAGTCACAAAGGACCATGGTCTTATTATTTATGGACCTGGCATTGCACAAGACCAATGACAGAGAGGGGTTGTCAATCCGAGCCCCACTGCCAACTACCTTTGGGATTTGGAACCTCCAGAAGTGTACTTGTGGGGCCAAATATATTAGGACCAGCAAGGGGCTCTCCCATTATCTTCTGAGTAGATTCTGTCAGATTCAGAGGCACAGGCTCAGGTAATTAGCAAATCCTGACAACGGGTAAATAAATTGTGTGTGTGTGTGTGTCTTTTTGAACACAAGCAGAATGCATAGGCAAGCTCTGCCCTCTCCTTAACTTCATTCTGGTGCTTGAAGCATTCACCCACCCACCCCGCATTTGATAATACTGGAAAAGGAGGGAACAAAGGTGAACTTAAAAGAAACTAAATAAAAGGTGAGATTAAACAGAAGGTGAGATTAAAATAAACTAAATAAAATGCCATTTTGCATCTGTGTGGCTGTAAGCCTAAAATATAACTGAAAAGGAAGAAAATATTCTATTATTAACATCAGCATACATTTGTATCACTCAGCAAAATAAATTATTTTTTTCTCTGGAAAAAATGAATTATACTGTAGCTCTCTTACAGACATAAGATTTCCTGCACTATTGTGTAAATTACTGGATATTTACTGAATAATTAAATCACAGGACCAGAAAATTTGATTGGAACAACTGTTTTCAGATCATGCCAGTGGCAGTCTGTTTCCTGAATTTCTGTTTTGTTAGTGAAGCATGACTTCTCATGAAATAAGTTTACTATTATGTATAAATAATTGCCTATCAAGCAGATAAAAATGCACGCGGCAATCAGTGCTGCAAAAAGAAACTGCTGTCTAGAAGAATATAAGTTGATGCTTGTGCCATAATAGCTGGGTTTTGTTCTAACTGGAACTAAATTTTTACTACAAACCTTTCTTGTCCAACATTTTCCAGTGTTCGTTAATACGGGTGTAGAAGATGTTATTTATTGTAAAATAGAGATACCCATTTCATATTGGGATTTTCTATCTATATGCAGTAGGAGTCAATTAGAGAGCCAGTGTGGTATGAGAGACTGAATGTTGGATGTTTCTGGACTGAGACTCAAATCTCAGGGTCACTAACTGGCCTTGAGCTGGTCACTCTTAGCTTCATGTATTTTACAAGGCTGTTGTTGGGATAAAACAAGTAGCCTGCATGTATGCCATCCTTATCTCCAATAGAGGGATACAAATCTGATAAATAAATAAGTGTGACTCTCAGATTATACAAACTTTAAGCCAAGAGGCTGCAAATAAGGTGTTATAGTACACTGAGGTTGCAATCACACGCGCCAGAAAAAGTGGGGAGGAAGCGAGGCTATTTCCTCCTGAGGAATTTGACCCACAGTTACATGATCACACCTCCCTTTGAAGCTGCAGGCGCAGTCCGTCATTGCATGATCAGACGCAACTGTGGGTGAGTCTTTGTGTGTGTGTGTGTGTGTGCTGTTTTCCCCCACGCGCTTATCTGAAGGATTGATGAATCGCACCTCCGCACCAAGGGCTCCCTATGGAGTTTGTGATGATGCGCATACTGCAAAGCGGGAAAAAACCAATGGCACGGAGTTGGGATGGCCTATCAGACCATTCCAACGCCATAAGAGCGCGCTGGAGCGATCAGACATGGGAAAGTCCATCCATGGCATGTTGCAACCCGTTAGCTACTGAATTTTCCCCGGTGTCTTTTAACTCTGCTTGTGTGGTGGAGCAGAACGGGTTGCCGATGGCTGCAGGGCGCATCCCAGATGTTGTTGTCTGATCATGCCATTTAAATTCTCCTGGTATTCGCCCCTATGTCGGGTCTAATTGTGCATATGATCCAGGCCCATAGCCAGTGTGGGGCCCATGGGCCCCAGCCTCCCCACGGTTATTATGGGTCCCTCCCCCAATCCTTGGCTCC
>NW_015170907.1:361829-366431 GCF_001447785.1 Gekko japonicus | reverse complement strand
GTGCAGCCAAAGGCGGGCAGCCCTGATCCCATTAAGGCATGAATGGACTGTCACCTTCAGCTGTTCTCAACGCCCCCCCCCCCGCCGTCTTTTTCACTTTGGGAAAACAAAGCTTTCTCCCTTCCAAAAATCTTATTAACCAGCTTTATTTCTCCGGATGGCAGGCCCCCCAAGAAAAACATTGGCCCCTTAAGAAAAAAGTTGTTAGCTACGGGGCTGGTATTCTCGCAGCCTGAGACAAGATACTAAGGCTGCAGTCTTAAGGGCACTTTCCTGGGACTGAATTGCATTAAATAAAATGGGAACAACTTTTGAGTAGACCTGAATAGGCTTGCTCTCTAAGAAGTCCGCAAATACAGGTAATGGCACCTGATACCCCAAACCTTTATGCAACATGAGCCTTGCAGAATGGAGGGCTGGAGACGAAAAGGAGACAGAAAAAAGGAAAGTGAAGGGAGATGTCCTTTTGTGTCTAGGGAAGTCATTGGGTGTGGTTTATGAGCAGTTAGGTTCCATGTGGGATCAACTGGTTACCTAGGTAATGATTCCAGCAAATCCAATGGTGATCCAGAGAAGAAAGCATGTGGAGCAGGACTGCGTTTGGCAAGTGAATGAGGTCCCAGGGAAAATAGTTCAAAGCTGAGCACGTTGGAGTTACAGAGCTGGCCATGCATGATTGGATCAGTCCCTCTCAGGGTTTTCCCTTTGCGCCAGGCTTCACCTTTCCTGGGCTTATTTGATGGCCATTGTCTTTCCATGGCTAAAATTAGATCATGCCAATTAGCCTGCTCCTGTCAATTCTTCTGCCAGATTGATCTTCTTTGTCTTGCAAATACCCTTCAACTGAGGCTCAAGAAATTATTTCAGCAAACAACCCTTAGGCAAGGGTTTGCCAGACCTCTTTGAGTTTAGCAAAACAGGTGGGCTGAACACAGGCCAAGGGTAGAAACTGATGGCAACAGAATGAAAGCTGAATGGCCATTGCAATGACATTGCTATGCTTATAGATAACAAAACAACATTTAGCCAAATACAGCAATTTTCTAATATAGCCAGTCAGCCTTCATTTGGGGAAAACATCCAGAACACTCATTGTTGATCAGAGGTCTAACTACCAACTGCACAGATATATGGTATCTGAAGAAGTGAGCAGTGACTCACAAAAGCTCATACCCTGCCACAAATTTTGTTAGCCTTTAAGACACTACTGGACTCTTGCTCTTTTCTACTGCACAAATATAAACACTAATAGATAGGTATACAGTGTGATCCTATCTACAACAAGTGCAGGATGGTTCACCTTACACACTGGCTCAAAGAGAAAAAAAACAGAGGTATACTTATGACATCAGTCACCACAGGAGAAATCAGATTTCAGATTAAGACAATTAGTGCTTAACGATAGCAGGGATATTACCTAAGGGTACAAACAGTGTAATGATGTAATAGTGCCAGTTTCAAATGATGTTATTGGGGGGGGGGATGGTGACCACAATGTGTGTGATCTTGATAACTACCCAGAGATACCTGCATAGTGAGTCTCAATTGAAACAGATTTTTCTTTTATTTTCTTTTTAAAATAGATTTTATTGGTACTCTACAGAAGAAAGAAAAATACAATAACTACAGAAACAAAGAAACTAACACACAAGAAGCATGGAGCATGTACTCATTACGACTACTTAAATTATACATAGATGGAATCATTCTTTTATGCACTTAAATCAATTTAGGTTTATGATGAGAATGATGGTGGAGCAAAACTCATGACACAAAGCACTCCATAGAGTTCATTTGAAGGCCAATGAAATGACAGTGATGGCAGTGAGTGAATTTTTTCTCCACTACCACAATTTCTTGTGAATCATGTCCAGCAGAGCTTTTAACATTGTTTTGTGGGTATCTTAACACCTAGAGTTGCTCTTAGAGCTATATTTGTCAGTAGCTAATTCTAACACATTTCTGAGAATTTTTGCACACAACATGCCCCCCTTATCAGAATTTGGGAGTGCTGGAAACACTTGATCATCAATGTGCTATGGATCATGTCAGTCCTGGGTCCCTGACTGAAATGAGCAGGATCCTATGGGTCATGAAGGGCCCTGCAAACTATTTATTTGAAATATTTTATGCCAACTTGTCCATCATGGTTAGGAAACAAATATCTGAACTATAGGATAAGATTATAAATACAACCTTTATTCAAGGCTGGTGCCTAAGGGATTTGGAAGAAGCTATTGTAAGACCATTATTGAAGAAGTCAACTTGAATTTCTCATACTTGGAAAAACTGATTGTGAGCTGAGAAATTCCAAGTGTACCTGGATTAATTATCTTCCCTTAACCCTCTTCAATCTGGTTTTTAGTCTAGTTAGGGGAGAGATTCTACTTCAAATGGATTAGGGTTGCCAAATCGAAATCACGTACCGGCGGGGGAGCGTCCTCTCGTTCTGGGAGCCGGCTGGGGATGCGCGCGCGCTTGCGCCACCAGAACATCACCGGAAGTGCTGCACGACGTAGCACATTGGGGCGTGGCCAAGATCGTCGGGGGGGAAAAACCATATGGTTTTCCCCCCAACGATCTGGGCCATGCCCCCAACGTGCCCTACGTCGTGCGTCACCTCTGGTGACGCAGCTTCGGGGGTTGGGGTTCTCCCCGGGGCCGATTCCGTCGCATTGGAAATCGGCCCTCCAAAGCGGGGGATTCCCCGCCCCCCGGGCCCATTTGGCAAACCTAAAATGGATAGGCTTCCCTATTGGTGGTGTAGTATCTGCCCACTATATTTGATTGCATGGACCACACCAGCTTGTTGAGACATATGGAACATAATTTTGCTGTGACTGGTATTGCCCACCAGTAATGTTGGTCTTTCCTGACAGAGAGAAGACAAAACGTTGGAGAGCCAGCACTGATATCCTGTAAATTGTTCTATGGGACACCACAAAGCTTGGTCTTGTTATCCAGGCTCTGTCTCACATGTGTGATAACATAAGAGTTCATGTATATGCTTTATTTTCGTTAGCTGCATCATACTGTGAAGAAGGCTAAAACCAATCCTTAAATAAATAAATGGCATATGTGGGGTCTTCAGTGCTTTGTGGGGTCTTCAGAGCCAGTTTGGTGAAGTGGTTAAGAGCTGCAGACTCTAATCTAAGTGGTTAAGAGCAGCGAACTCTAATCTGGGAGAACCGGGTTTGATTCCCCACTCCTTCACATGCAGCCATCTGGATGACCTTGGGTCAGTCATAGTTCTCTCAGAGCTGTTCTCTCAAGAGCAGTCCTCAAAAGAGTTCTCTCAGCCCCACCTACTCAGTCTTCTCTAAAAAGAGCAGTTTCTGTCTGACCTCTCTCAGCCCCACCTACTGTTGTGGGGAAAGGAAGGGAAGGAGATTGTAAGCTGCTCTGAGACTCTGATTCAGAAATGTATGTCCCATGGAAATCAACAGAAATTACTATCAAATTGATTTCCTATAACACTAAGGTTAATTCTAATATTTAAAAATCTTATATATTTAAAATGATGCACAGTTTGCCCCCAGTGGGAAGCCAAAATATCTTGCATCATTCTTCTCCATTTTATCCTTACAGCAACCCTGTGAGGAAGGTTAGGCTAAGAGTGGCCCAAGATAACTCAATACTTTCCTAGAGAGTGGGGATTTGAACCAGGGTCTCTCAGATCTGACACTCTTAACCTCTTCACCACACTGGCTCTCAGCTTTCCTGCTTTCCTTCCCTGTGGCAGCCTCTCACTTAGAAAAGTCTGGCCAAGTTGCAAAACTGAGGTGGTAGCAAGTAACAAGTGAGTTGTGTGGAGGCTACTGCTGGGTTTGGCCAAGTGTTGCAAATTGTGTGGAAGCTGCAAGGTTTGTAGGGAGTTGTTTGTGATCACGTCATAACCAGTACCACATCTGGGTGAGCTGCACAAATTACATCATAGCAAGTTGTCTGGTGGTTGCTGTTGACCCTGCCCCCGATGAGGCCTCTCTCAAAGGCAGGAGAGAGGGGAATGAGGATGGACAGAGGCCAAAATAGCCCTGGAAGGGCTCCTGCCCTCTCTCCTATCCATTACTGACAGAAACCAAAGTTTGAATGCTGGCAGTATTATTATAGTAGTCTAGCAGCTAGGGATGCCAGGCCCCAGGTGAGGGCAGGGAATACCCCAATTTTGCAGACTCCCACCCACTGTCAACTAGATGGCCTGCGGGGCAAGCCCCTCCCCAAGCCCACCCCCAACTGCGACCACCTGTGGCCACCCCCCTCCCTCCTCTCCTGCAAGATATAAAGGGCTCTCCAGCTGATAGGCGGGAGCATGTGGCCCACCAATCAGCTGGAGGGCCCTTTAAATCTTGCAGGAGGAGAGGGAGAGGAGCAGCCATTGGCCACATGCCTGAACTCCAAGCAGTGAATTCGCTGCTTGGAGTCTAGGTGTATAGGGCGCTGGTGCCCCTGCCTGCAAAAACCATTTAAAGGGAAGGTTCCCTTTAAACAGTTCTTGCAAGCTGGTGCCGGGGATGCCTTCCATGGGGCTGCATCCCTAATGTGATGGTGTTTCTTCTGCATGACGTCATCACACTGGGGATGTCCCCTGCCCCTCCAGGAATG
>NW_015170907.1:321096-361784 GCF_001447785.1 Gekko japonicus | reverse complement strand
AACCTTACTTGCAACCCCCCATTGGCCACTGATACCTCAGGCACATCCATTTCTTAAAGGTACAGGCACTGCTTCTATTAATTCGGGAGTTTTAACATTTTACTTCAAATCCAGGGCTTTTCTTAGGTTTGAAGAAAGATCTGTCTTACCTGTTCATGACTCTAGTCTCTGGATTTAAGTATCCACAGATGGGGCCACTTTTACAATAAGATATATTGATTATTTACTATGGATGGCAAAATAATTGTTATTGTAAGGAATAATTTTAGAGAAATGCTAGTATCAGTGTATGAATTCCTGCTTTTGCAATCAGTGCTTTGACTTTGATTATATTTCTTTCATAGAATTGTGCAAGATTTTAATATTTGTACAAGCCCTGCCTATTTTTTGTTTACAGACTTTGGTTAATAGTTTTCTTGCATTACAATCTAACCAATTCTTTACTATTAGAATGATCTGCAGTGAAATCTGAAACAAGAGTGACACCTGGTGTTCTGAAGAAAAGTTGATTTTCCTTTCCTGCTGCCACACCTCTTGCACATACAGAAATCACTTGCATTGTTTCAGTCATGCATATGATAAACCCACCAGAATCAATATTATTTGCACCACTGCAGTTATGAAAACAACAGATTGTAGCTGAGCACCCTCTTGGAGGGTCAGTTCCTTGGAACACTCAAGGAGGCCGTGGTTCGTCCCCTCTTGAAAAAACCAGCCGGCCGGTTTTCAACTTGCCCTATTTGGGCAAGTTAATAGAGAGGGCTGTGGCAGTCCAGTTACAGTCCAGTTACAAAGCTTTATGGATGACACTTCCATTTTAGATCCCTTCCAGTCTGGTTTTTGCCTGGGACACGGGACGGAGACAGCACTGGTCATCTAGATCGAGGCGGATTGGCAGTGCTGTTGTTGTTGGACCTGTCGGCAGCGTTCAACACAGTTGACCATCAGCTACTGATTCACCGCCTCGCTGACTCTGGAGTTCAGGGGCTTGCCTTGCAATGGTTCACATCCTTCCTTCAGGGTCAGAGACAAAGGGTGGCCCTAGGGGAACAGCTGTCCTGAAGGCATCCACTGAATTGTGGTGTGCCTCAAGGGGCTGTACTCTGCCCGATGTTGTTCAACATCTATATGCACCCCCTTTCCCAGATTGCCTGGAGGCATGGGCTGAGGTGTCACCAATATGCGGATGACACCCAGCTCTATCTGCTGTTGGGCGGCCAGTCTGACTCTACACCAGAAGATCTAGACCGGGCATTACAAGCTGTGGCTGATTGGCTTAGACTGAGTTGACTGAAACTGAATCCGATGAAGATGGAGGTCATGTGCCTGAGCCAGGGTGGCCTGAAGGTAGGGATCCCACTCCTGACCTTCGATGGGGCACAGTTGGTACCAGCATTGGAGGTAAGGAGTCTGAGAATGCTCCTGGATGCCTTTCTAACAATGGAGGCTTAGGTAGCAGCCACTGCCAAGTCAGCCTTTTACCATCTTTGGTTGATCAGGCTGATCCTCGACTTGGCCGCGCGTTGTCACCTCAAGATTAGATTACTGTAATGCTCTCTACATGGGGCTGACCTTGTCCCATATCCGAAAGCTGCAGCTGGTGCAAAATGCTGCAGCCAGTCTGTTGATGGGTCTTTCTACGTGGGAGGACATCCAGCCGGTGCGGAAAGCATTGCAATGGCTGCCAATAGCATACCAGATTCACTGCAAGGTGCTGTTTTTGACCTTTAAAGCCCTTTATGGTCAGGGTCCGGCATACCTGAGGGAGCACTGCCCTTAGGGACCCAAAACCAGCTGGCCCTCCCAGGTCCCAAAGATGCTAGACTGGCGATAACTAGGGCCAGGGCCTTCTTGGTGGTGGCTCTGTACTGATGGAATGAGCTCCTGGAGGAGATCAGGGCCCTGCGGGACGTTTTACAGTTCCACAGGACCTATAAGATGGAGCTCTTCCTCCAGGCTTTCAATTAGGAGCTGCCTTGATGTAAAGCAGTAGAGTTCCAGGCATAGCATAGTGAAATTAGCTCACATTTATTGATTTTATTGGAATCAAAAGAGATAACTTAACCGGTACGAAGCCGGCTTATATTCGTGCACACACTCACACCCAACACACCCCCAATTCCCGTGATAGGTTCTATATACATGGCCCAGGTAATAATAGGTTATCTTCAAGATCCTAGTGTTCCCATTGGTCCTCTCTAGGATCCATGGTGGCTATTGTTCTAAACCCGAAGGTCTGTGAGTCCGGTAGACCACATGGCCAGGCACACGCAGTTGCAGCCATCTTAATACATCACCCCTCCCCCCTTAGTTCCAAAGTACTAGCATACAAAGTCCCGCAAGTACTCTGGGTGCCGCTGTTCTCTTGTAGAGTGGCGTGGCTCCAACAGGGTGCAGTTCAGTGCAGTTGGCCTGGGGTGTGGTGGCTTGGAGGCAGCGGTCAGTGAGGTCCTGGGTTCTGGGACCAGACCAGTGCTGGGCCCTGGAGTGGAACTTGGAGCAGTGTCAGCTAGCTGCCATTGTGTCTGGTGTTACCTGCTTAACACATCTTTTGCCCTCCCCCCCCCCTGGTTCCTTTTGCTTCCTTCTGCTTACTCTGTACTTTGCGGAACTGGCCAAGGTCATGCAGCTGGTGGTGGGAGTCGGTGCTTCGCTCAGCTTGTTATGGGTATCTAGCCTGTGAACTGAACCTGTGTTGATTGTGTAGAACTGTTATGTTCCTATGAAATGGGTGCGCATTTGCAAGTTCTATTCCCGCCGGCGGGAACTGGGCTCATTGGCCCTAACCTGGTTCAAATCCCTTTATTATGTTACACATGTGTATTGGCAGTCATTCCTAACAATGTCCTTGTTCCTGCTTGAACCATCGCTTTGAAATAAACCTTGCTTTGACCCAAACGTGGAGTTATTTTGAATGCCTGGGGATCCAACAAGCAGGCGCTGAGGCTGTGTCGGACTCTGGCTGGCCCCAACGCGGGTTCTTCCAGGTCTGGCTCCACCTTGCTGTCCTCGGCATCCCCTACCTCCTGGTCATCGATGGGCAGCAGGTGATGGCACAGTTGGTCTATGTGCCTCCGGATGAGCTGGCCATCTTCAGTCGAGACCTTGTATGAGAGTGGTCCCATTACTCTAACCACCCTGGCTGGGATCCAGGGTTTGCCCCGTGTGTAGTTTCAGGCATACACTGGATCCTCAGGATAACCCCCCCGGGGTGCCTCCTGGTTTACTGGGCCTGGGATGTTGTCGGGTGCCCAGACCGGGTGAAGCCAGTCCAGTCTGGTCGTCAATCACTGGCCCATTAAGAGTTCAGCGGGGCAGCGTCCTGTTGCGGTGTGTGGGGTCGTCCGTTGGCCGAACAAGAAGGTGGCTAGCCTGTAGTCCCACTCCCCTTGGACAATCCAATGCAGTGCCGCCTTGGTAGTTTGCACCACCCACTCTGCCTGTCCATTGGTTGCCGGGTGGAATAGAGCCAACTGGACATGTCGAATTCCGTAATACTGCACAAACTCCAGGAATTCCGCTGACGTAAATGCAGTTCCATTGTCTGACACCAGGGTGTCGGGGATGCCATGGGTGCTGAAGATCTTCCACACGGCTTTGATCGTGGCTCTAGATGATGTAGAGGAGACGGGGACCACCTCTAGCCACTTAGAGTAAGAATCAGCAAGAATAAAAAAGGTCTGTCCCTGGAACAGGCCCGCAAAGTCCAGGTGGAGACGGGCCCATGGTTTGTGCGAGGATTCCCACTGTCGCACTGGAGCCCTGGGAGGGGCTGCCCATGTTTCCTGGCATGTTTGGCAGTGTTTGACCAGGTCCTCTATCTCCCTGTCCATGCCGCTGTGGGGTGGATTCTGTGGGTGTCGACTTGAAATACCAGGAACTCAATGCTGGGGACCCTGATGAGACACTTCTCTCTTTTTACTTTAAGGCAGGCTGTGTTGAAGTGCTGCAGGACGGCTCTAAGATGGTTGGAGAAGGCTTCGGAGATGGCGCCGCAATCAGAACATCATCAAAGAAGTGTTGTTCTCCGGGGATTCCTTTAAGCTAACAGTCCATTAAGTTCTGGAAAATCCCCGGAGCGACACTAACTCTGAACCACAGATGTTTGACTTTAAATGCCCCCCCGGTGTTTTACGATGGTCTGGGCATCTGCTGTAGCATCATCTACAAGCAGTTGCTGGTAGGCCTGTGCCAAGTCCAGTTTGCTGAAGATTTTGCCCCCGGCCAGGGACGCTAAGACATGGCTCACCATGGGAACAGGATACACGTGGTCTTGGAGGGCCCTATTGATAGTGCATTTGTAGTCTGCACAGATCTTGACGTCCCCATTGGGTTTGACTGGGGTTACGATAGGGGTCTCCCATTTTGTGTGGGGCACTGGCTCCAGTACCCCCTGGTTGACTAGGCAGTCAAGCGCTGCCTCAATCTTGGGCTGGAGTGCAAACAGGGGCCGCTGGGCATCCAGGCAGAGTAGACGCATTTGGGATTGAGGTTCAAGGTAACCGGTGGCCCCATATAGCGGCTGAGTGATCTGTTAAATACAGCCGGGAACTCGTTGCGCACGTTACTAAAGTTTCCCGACTGTATTATTTGTATTCCAGTGATGGTCAGGCCCAATGCGTCGAACCAGGCTAATCCCAGTAAACTGGTGAGGCGTCCTGTAACTACGACCAGTTTCAAGGGCCCTTCAAAGGCTTTGTATTTTATGCGGGACTGGCCCACCCTCTTAATGACGACCAGGTTCTTTTGGAAGTCCCTTAGCGTGAGGCCAGTGTCTTCCAGTGGGGGTCCCCCATTAGGGCAACGCATGTGAAGGGTTTCCTCTGAGATTATCAACAAGGAGGACCCTGTGTCCAGTTCCATTACGCATGGGGCACCCTCTATTAAGACAGTCACTTTAATCTTATTGGTGGACCCCCGGGGCAAGAAATGTACCTGGTTGCGATGTACCAAGGTTCTGTGGAGTTCTGCTGTTTCTTGATGGGTGGTGGCACGGCACTGGTGTCCCTTGGAGCGGCAGCCCCAGGTATGTGACCCTGTTTTCTGCAGGCATGGCAGACAGCCTCCCGAAAACGGCAGGACCTCCATTCATGTGTCTTTCCGCAGCTTGCGCAGGTCGCTGGAGGACGCAGCGGACGGTGACAGGCAAGAGTCACGGTGAGTGGGCTGATGGACCTGGAGCACCTCTTCTTCATCAGAGGAAGTAGGGGCACCCCCTGGCGATACCTGGTGGGTCGCAGATGATGGCGGATGATCCCGATGCGACCTCTGGAATGTGTTGGCAGTCTGGAGTGCTGTCTTGAGCTTCAGGTTGGTGGTTCCCATGAGCTTTCTGCGCAGCTTGGGATCGCGGATGCCCCAGATGAACTGCGTGAGGATGATCTCTTCAACCCTCAGCACCTCGCAGTCTATGGCATGGTGTAGCTTGGCCATGTAGATGGCGGCCCCTTCTCCCGCTTTTTGTGTTCGCACCCATAAATCCATTTGCCTCACCATTTTCGTGGGCTTTGGTGCGAAATACTCATTCAGGACCTTTAGGAGATCCTCATATGTTTTGTCTTCTTGGCCAGACAGATGGTGGCTACCCCACATGAGCTTATTAGCAGGGCCCGTTTCTTACTGGCATCAGTGATGTCAGGGAAGGTGAGGTAGTCAGCTGGTCTACTCATGCTTCTCAGAACTCTGGATGCGTGTAGTCGAAAACTTAGATAGCTCCCGGAGCTGCAGCCATGACTCGAGGTCGGTGTGGGGAGCGATGATTGGAGGAACGGGTGCAGTGCGGTGCTGCTGAGGAGTAATGCGGGGCGCGGTGTCCTGTTGATCGGTGCTCGGTGCCAGTCCAGGGTTGGAGTCAGGCTCACTCATCGGGATCCCACCTTCATCGCCAGTGTAAAGTAGTGGCGTTCCAGGTGTAGCATAGTGAAATCAGCTCACATTTATTGATTACATCGGAATGAAAAGAGATAACTTAACTGGTACGAGGCTGGCTTATATTCGTGCACACACTCACACCCAACATACCCCCAATTCCCGTGATAGGTTCTATATACATGGCCCAGGTAACGATCGATTCTCTTCAGGATCCTAGTGTTCCCATTGGTCCTTGCTAGGATCCACAGTGGCTATTGTTCTAGACCCGAAGGTCTGTGAGTCCGGTAGACCGCATGGCCAGGCGCACGCGGTCGCAGCCATCTTAATACGTAACACTTGAAAACTGAGGAGTGACCCTGTGCCCTGGTTTTACCACCTTCAGTCTATCTCGCTGCATAAATTACTCAATCAAATTGAGCCGATTTGAGAATACCACCCGGACTATCACCTAAGTAGTGGTATGGTTGGATTTAGGAATCTCTGCTCTGCACTTAAATTGTTTCTGGCATTTTTGAAAATGGATACTGACTGTTTATGGATGTGTTATGTATACTTTTAACTGTATTTATATATGCATTTTATGTAAGCTGCCTCTGAGCCTGCCTTGGCGGGAAGGGCGGGGTTTAAATTGAACTAATAAATAAATAAATAAATAAAATAAAAATTAAGCTGCCATATGGCCTTTCTAGCCTAGTAATTATTGACCCTGAGCTTGGCAGTGGTGGAAGAGGAGCTCACCATTGAAGAGACCAGATTGGGGTGGGGGGAGGCAGTGGCTTTTCCTCTCTCCCTTGTGGGTCATGGAAGGAGAAGGCTGGCTGGTCAGGTAAAAAGGCTGGGTAGGCAGGCCAGGAAGGCCAGGCAACAGGGTAAGCTGCCACAGCCCCACAGCTCTCCCTTGTGGGTCATGGAAGGAGAAGGCTGGCTGGTCAGGTAAAAAGGCTGGGTAGGCAGGCCAGGAAGGCCAGGCAACAGGGTAAGCTGCCACAGCCCCACAGCTCTCCCTTGTGGGTCATGGAAGGAGAAGGCTGGCTGGTCAGGTAAAAAGGCTGGGTAGGCAGGCCAGGAAGGCCAGGCAACAGGGTAAGCTGCCACAGCCCCACAGCTCTCCCTTGTGGGTCATGGAAGGAGAAGGCTGGCTGGTCAGGTAAAAAGGCTGGGTAGGCAGGCCAGGAAGGCCAGGCAACAGGGTAAGCTGCCACAGCCCCACAGCTCTCCCTTGTGGGTCATGGAAGGAGAAGGCTGGCTGGTCAGGTAAAAAGGCTGGGTAGGCAGGCCAGGAAGGCCAGGCAACAGGGTAAGCTGCCACAGCCCCACAGCTCTCCCTTGTGGGTCATGGAAGGAGAAGGCTGGCTGGTCAGGTAAAAAGGCTGGGTAGGCAGGCCAGGAAGGCCAGGCAACAGGGTAAGCTGCCACAGCCCCACAGCTCTCCCTTGTGGGTCATGGAAGGAGAAGGCTGGCTGGTCAGGTAAAAAGGCTGGGTAGGCAGGCCAGGAAGGCCAGGCAACAGGGTAAGCTGCCACAGCCCCACAGCTCTCCCTTGTGGGTCATGGAAGGAGAAGGCTGGCTGGTCAGGTAAAAAGGCTGGGTAGGCAGGCCAGGAAGGCCAGGCAACAGGGTAAGCTGCCACAGCCCCACAGCTCTCCCTTGTGGGTCATGGAAGGAGAAGGCTGGCTGGTCAGGTAAAAAGGCTGGGTAGGCAGGCCAGGAAGGCCAGGCAACAGGGTAAGCTGCCACAGCCCCACAGCTCTCCCTTGTGGGTCATGGAAGGAGAAGGCTGGCTGGTCAGGTAAAAAGGCTGGGTAGGCAGGCCAGGAAGGCCAGGCAACA
This sequence comes from Gekko japonicus, assembly GCF_001447785.1. Classification (NCBI taxonomy): domain Eukaryota; kingdom Metazoa; phylum Chordata; class Lepidosauria; order Squamata; family Gekkonidae; genus Gekko; species Gekko japonicus. The sequence goes on along the minus strand of NW_015170907.1, from coordinate 354,083 downwards.
GGGTAAGCTGCCACAGCCCCACAGCTCTCCCTTGTGGGTCATGGAAGGAGAAGGCTGGCTGGTCAGGTAAAAAGGCTGGGTAGGCAGGCCAGGAAGGCCAGGCAACAGGGTAAGCTGCCACAGCCCCACAGCTCTCCCTTGTGGGTCATGGAAGGAGAAGGCTGGCTGGTCAGGTAAAAAGGCTGGGTAGGCAGGCCAGGAAGGCCAGGCAACAGGGTAAGCTGCCACAGCCCCACAGCTCTCCCTTGTGGGTCATGGAAGGAGAAGGCTGGCTGGTCAGGTAAAAAGGCTGGGTAGGCAGGCCAGGAAGGCCAGGCAACAGGGTAAGCTGCCACAGCCCCACAGCTCTCCCTTGTGGGTCATGGAAGGAGAAGGCTGGCTGGTCAGGTAAAAAGGCTGGGTAGGCAGGCCAGGAAGGCCAGGCAACAGGGTAAGCTGCCACAGCCCCACAGCTCTCCCTTGTGGGTCATGGAAGGAGAAGGCTGGCTGGTCAGGTAAAAAGGCTGGGTAGGCAGGCCAGGAAGGCCAGGCAACAGGGTAAGCTGCCACAGCCCCACAGCTCTCCCTTGTGGGTCATGGAAGGAGAAGGCTGGCTGGTCAGGTAAAAAGGCTGGGTAGGCAGGCCAGGAAGGCCAGGCAACAGGGTAAGCTGCCACAGCCCCACAGCTCTCCCTTGTGGGTCATGGAAGGAGAAGGCTGGCTGGTCAGGTAAAAAGGCTGGGTAGGCAGGCCAGGAAGGCCAGGCAACAGGGTAAGCTGCCACAGCCCCACAGCTCTCCCTTGTGGGTCATGGAAGGAGAAGGCTGGCTGGTCAGGTAAAAAGGCTGGGTAGGCAGGCCAGGAAGGCCAGGCAACAGGGTAAGCTGCCACAGCCCCACAGCTCTCCCTTGTGGGTCATGGAAGGAGAAGGCTGGCTGGTCAGGTAAAAAGGCTGGGTAGGCAGGCCAGGAAGGCCAGGCAACAGGGTAAGCTGCCACAGCCCCACAGCTCTCCCTTGTGGGTCATGGAAGGAGAAGGCTGGCTGGTCAGGTAAAAAGGCTGGGTAGGCAGGCCAGGAAGGCCAGGCAACAGGGTAAGCTGCCACAGCCCCACAGCTCTCCCTTGTGGGTCATGGAAGGAGAAGGCTGGCTGGTCAGGTAAAAAGGCTGGGTAGGCAGGCCAGGAAGGCCAGGCAACAGGGTAAGCTGCCACAGCCCCAGACACGCAAGGAGTTGCTGCTGCCCTGCAAACTGGGTGAGTGAACTGAGCCTGGTGGAGGAGCTGGTGAGAGAAGAAGCTGGGCAGGGAAAGGTGGCAAGGAGGGGGGGAGAGCCCATCAGAGGAAGAGGAAGTGGGGTCAGTTGCCTGCTCTCCTGATCTTTCTCCATTGCAGGGTAGAAGAAGTGAGATTTCTTCCCCTAAAGCAAAAGATTTATGTTCAGGTTAAAACTTTTGAGTGTCTTCTCAAGGTACATCTTGCAAATAAGATGGTTGACTTTTCAACTGGCCCTTGCTCCTATACCTTTAAGAGCAGCTTGTTCTGCAGATTTTCATGCTTTGCTTGCTCCCTACACATCAACCTCTTATTAGGTGAGGTTTCCCCCTCATCAGTTGGCAACTCTGCCAGCAAATCAACAACAAAAGAGTTTTGCACACATCTGGGAAAACAAGTGGAAATAAAATCTGAATGTTCTGAGATCTATCCACACCACTGCTTTGAACTCACATGTGCTCTTAGGTTAGGTGAGCCACAGCTTCTCACTCTGCTGTTTATACCCTGGAGATAATAATACTGATTTGCTGTTCAGGGATGCTGTAAGGAGTACCAGTAATGTACTCCTTAGTAATGATTGATTTGAAAATGCTTATTTTTTAACATTTGGTGTTTGTGTGTGAGGGAGAGCATTCCATAGATTTTAGAAACACAGAAATAGTTATACGGTTATGTATTCAGTGTTTTTTTTAATTCCTCAGCAAGAATGTTCATGAAAATTCATTTAAAAGAAGAAGAAGAGATTGGATTTATACCCCACCCTTCACTACCCAAAGGTGTCTCAGAGTGGCTTACAAACTCCTTTCCCTTCCCCTCCCCACAACAGACACCCTGTGAGGTGGGCGGGGCTGAGAGAGCTCTGACAGAAACTGCTCTTTTTCAAGGACAGCTCTTGTCAGAACTATGGCTTGCCCAAGGTCATCCATCAGGTGCAAGTGGAGGAGTGGGGAATCAAACCCAGTTCTCCCAGATTAGAGTCTGCACACTTAACCACTACACCAAACTGGCTCCCCCCAATTTGCATTGTCCTTCTCCAAGTTTTGGGGAAAATATCAAATCTTCTCACTAGAATTCTATAGAATTAGGCTGGTCACCAGTTAAATAGCCACCCAGCTAACTGCACCAGCCAGCTTGTTATCAACCATGAGAATGGGGAGGATCCTAGGAAGAATTTTTCTCCTGACAGAAATAATAAAGAGGACCTGAAGCAAAGCATCCCTTTTACGATTTTCTTCCAGGTGACATCACCACATTGGGGACATTGTGTGGTGACATTGCTGTTTGGGGGTGGGGTTTTCCCCGCCAGCCAGCTGGCTGGCAGTGGACAGAAGACCTAAAACTGGGGGGACCCCTGCTAGAACCTGGGGACTGCCGGGACCATGCCAGGACCCTAGTTGCTGTTAAAAATATGTGTGTTGCAATGTCTGGATTCAGTCATTACAGAGTTAATGTGTTTACCTTGTGTGCTATTGTTTATACTGACCTGGAAGGTAACTTGGCACAAAGCCAATGGAGAGAAAGCCCGGGAAACTGGAGCCTATTTACTAACAACCATTGGTTATTCCTTCTAGGGTCAAGAAGAAAGAAGAATCTCCATTACCAACCGTGTGGTCAGTCAGACTATTATACTTGTAATGGTAAGGATGTAGTCTTAAGTGTTTGTTGTTTTGTAGATTTCCCATGTATCTTTCCCTTTAGAAATAAAGATTTTTATATAGAAATAATATGCCTCCTCTCCAGTGAACAAAGATTCATTGCAAGCTCTGAAAATCTAACTACTTTTATCAATTTTTCCAACATATTCTGGCAGCAGAGGAAGGTTGCCTGGTCTTGCCTGGTATGCTTAAGTAAAGGAAGCTTTTGAATGTTCACTGGACTGAGGGAGAGGCTAAGCTAGTTAGCAAGTTTTTTCTTTTGCTGTCTCTGCCATGCATACTGTTGCTGTGAAAGGTGATGACTCAGATTCATGTTTGATTTAAGGATCTCGCCTACGGCAGCCTGCCTGTGCTACTGAGCAGCTGAGAACTATTCCTTTTGAAGGTTTTTTTGAGTTTGTGTCTGGAACCCCAGCCAAGGAGGAAACACTAGGAGACAATTGCTTCCACCCGCTCTTGCATTCCTGTGCTGAAGAGAGGATTGCTTTGAAGAGAGGATTAACCCCATGAGTGCCTGCTAAAGCCTGCAAATCAAGATGAGTAATTCACAGAATCAAAGCATGTCTTCTGGAGCTTCAGCTTCAACTTCTATGTTGACAGAATCACCTGCCACAGATGTATGTTCCAAGCTGGAGATCTCAACCCAGGGGGGTTAGGTCCACTCAAGTTGACTCAGCATAATTTTAATTAGGGGCTGAGCTCCCTAAAGAATAGATTGCAAATGTATGAGACCAAAGATATCCTGCAACTGAGCCAGACAAAAGTGCCTTCAGAAAACTAGATGGCTTTGCCAAGTTCTTGATTATGGATTCAGTTAATTGCCATGATGCCCCCAGCCTGCATACCCTAGAAACTTCCAAATTAATGATCAAACACCTGAAAGAGAGGTATGGAGGTGAGACAAGCAGTAAGATTTATTACTTGAAGGCTCAGATTTTTGACTTTAGAGTAAAGGAAAGTGACTCGACCTGCTCAATTAAAGAAGCTGATGGGGACTTACAATCAGTTGAAAGAACTTGGGAAAACTCCTGATCAGCTAGACATGATTGCAGCCATACTAAACAAGCTCCCTACAAGTTACCGAAGGCTAGCAATGACTTTAAGACACCAAAAGAATCTAATACTTGATCATTTGTTGATGATTTTAAAGGAGGAATATGACTCCAGAACTAGTCAGGATGTTTTGTCTAATGAGATGTCTATTTTGTGTTTGAAACATACGCACAGATTTAAAAGGGAAAAGAAAATTGAATGTTTTAAATGCAGTGAAAATCATTATGCCAGAGACTGAATTTTAAAATGATGGCAAACAAAGGCTTACTGGCCCACTTGGTCACACTGAAAGAGCGCCACATAGTGGAAGAGGAAATCATAGCAACCGCAGAGGTTTTAGATCTCAGACAAAGGAAAACTCCAATGCAGCCAGGAATGTTAACAGAAATGCTCAGAGGAATGGAAATAGTGGTTACACTTTTAGAATCTGTAATGATGATGAGGATGAAAATAAGAGAGTATTTTTAGTAGACTCTGGATCCTGTACATGCAAATATCAGGAATTGTTTTGTGAACTTGATACTGAAAATAGACCCAAGGTTTATAAAGCAAAGAAAGGACCTCTTAATGTAGAGGGTGTTGGGACAGTGCCAATCAAACTCCTCACTACCACGGGAGAAGTGATGGATGTTAAATTAAATAATGTGGTTCTGATTCATGAAGCAGCTGATAATTTGATTTCATCCAAAAGACTTATGGAAAGTGATCATAATGTGTTCCTTAAGAGAAGGAAAGGAAGTAAGATTATTGGTGAAATGTCTGGAATTGAATTTGAAGTGGAGGAGAGAAATGGATTTCATTATCTTGTGGATGTTAGTGGAGACTCAGAAGTTGTTGATGCTGATGAGAGACAAGTTTATCAAACTAGCAATGGTTCTTGTAGCTATCGGAATTGCTTGTATGCATGGAATTTGATGTTTGCGCATCATGGGATGCAGAGCGTTGAAAAGTTGTTAAATTAATGTGGAATTTCTGCTGTAAGTTGTGACAAGGCAAAGGAGAGATGTGACACATGTCTCAAAGCAAAAGAAACTGCTCCAAAATACTCTGGCAAGTACACTACTCATAATGAGAAGTTCATAGAGACTGTGTACAGTGACCATATTGGCCCATTAGTGCCATCTTGTGGTGGGAACAAATACTTTGTGACTTTTACTGAAAGCAAAACAAAATATACTTTTGTGTATATGATGAAGAGCAAGGATGAGACACTCAATACATTCAAATGTTATGTGGCCACAATTAAAAACAAGTTTGGCCAAGCATCCCAAAGCTTATGGACCAATGGGGGTGGAGAATATTGCAGTGCAGAATTTAAAAGATTTCTAGAACTTGAAGGGATGGAACACAAAGTGTCTATCCCACACTCACCTCAACACAATGAGTCTTGTAAAAAGCTGAACAGAACAATTCAGGACATGTGTAGGGCTATGCTAATACATTTTGGCTTACCAAATACCCTATGGGGTGAAGCTATCAACACAGCAGTGTATTTGCACAATAGAGTACTCTCGAAAGTAACAGGAACCACTTCATTTGAGGCTTGGTTTGGAAAGAAGCCTAGACTAAAGCATATCAAGGCTTTTGGTTCCAAAGAATATGTTCACATAACAAAAGAGAAAAGGGGAAAATTTTACCCCAGAGCTGAAATTGGACTTGTAGTTGGGTATCCTCTTGGTGGAAAAGGATACAGGATATACAGCCCCCCAAATCACAAAGTTGGAGAACACAATGTTGTATATGTAGATGAAAGCAATTTGCCATGTGCTTCCAATGCAACTGATCCAAAGAATTCTGAGACTGCTCCTGAAGAACTGGTTGCATGGTTACCTGTGGTGACCACCGGGGAACCGGCAGGTCCACCTTCTGAAAAAACTACCAGAACAGAAGTGGAAGCAGGAACTGCGCCAGAGGAGGCAGCAGAACCAATAACAGAACTCACAACCAGTGTGAGACGATTAGAAAGAAGCACTAAAGGACAACCACCAAAGAAATATGGGTTTTGTGAAACTGTACAATCTGCAAAAAGAACCTAAGAACTGGAAAGAAGTATGCAACCTGCCTGTGAATGAAAGAGACAGATGGATTGAAGCAATGGAACAGGAAATACTATCCATATATGAGAAAGAAGCATGGACTCTTACAAAGTTACCTCCAGACAGAAAGCCTGTTGGATGCAAAGGGGTGTTCAAAATCAAGCATAAAGATAATGGGACTTTCCAACAGTTTTCGGGGGGGGGGGGGTTGGGGGGGGGGGTTTGGGAGATCTTCAGGATTTACAGCTGCCTCCAGACTACAGAGGTCAGTTCCCCCAGAGAAAATGGCAGTTTTGGAGAGTGGACGCAATGGCATTATACCCCACTGAGCTCCCTCCCCTCCTCAAACCCCACCCTCCCCAGGCTCTGCCCCAGATCTCCAGGAATTCCCAACCCAGAGTTAGCAACCCTACCCAAGGAACACAGCTGGGTTTGCAGTTGGGTTTGCATTTTAAAACCTACTCTTACACCGGAAGGCCTCTACCCATTCAGTAGAACTGTTTGAGATAAGGAAATTCTATATTATTTTCACTTAAAAGGCTGTTATACCACACTGCCGGTTTTCACTGATTCTGGGCTACTCTAGACAGTGCAGGGAGATAGAATTTAAAAAATGCCACGATCTCCTCTTGCACTATGCTTTATGACTATTCTATAGATCATTGTGATACCCTGGCATTCTCGGTTAGATTTCCAGGGGGGGAAAAGGTCCTTACAATTTGTCTGGGCTGTCTTAATGTTGTATAGGTGGAAAATGCTAGAGTGTTTTTCTACTCCTACTGATTGACTCCCAGTCTATCCACATTTCTACCTTATCAAATATTCTCATTGGTGCTTTTCACATTTTCTAATATCAACTATGAACACTCTTCCTAGTCTTTCTTGGTTTCTGTAGGGACATGTTGGCTGATGTAGAAATAAATTAATAAAAATGTTGTATAGATATCCAGACACTATATGCCTCCCTTCCATCTTGCTTTTGCTCTTGCCAAATGGGTCTAAAGCCAATATAAGCCCCAACTATTTTAACTCACTGGAGACCTGCAATAAACTATCTTGTGTCTTGCTGGGTCTTTGTTAGTCTTGCAAGTGAATTGGTTGCCCTCTAGTGGTCATTGGCTCTTCTGCTCCAGCTTTACTCTTGCACCCGTCCCAAGAAAGCCGTTTAAATATCCAAAGCCACTCTTGGGTATTAAGAAAACCCCTACAAACAGCATCCAATTCAATGCAAGGGAAATGAATACTGGAAGAGTCCCTATACATGTGTGGAGGCATTTTAGCTACACGGAGAGAGGACTTTTTGGATTCTGGCCAAATATTTTTCTCTTGTGTAGTATATTATTAGTAGCTTGAAAATGGTGCTTTAAACACAACTGAACATTTCACCTTAGCATTTGGCAGTGCTTTCAAAGTGTGCCCAAAGGTCTCCATCGCAAGGAAAAGGTAAGAATATATGAAGGTGAAGGTTTAAAACAAAAAAGAGCCTCAGGCCATTATGAAATTATTAATATGCCAAATTATCCTGGAATGTCGTTCTGTAATAAGTTGTTTCATGACAAGTCAGTTACTAATCTCCATAAATCAAAGTAACTGCACTAATGAAAAAAGCCCTCCAACCTAGTCAGTCACGGAATATAAATTATTAACACCAATTAAGAGTTCTGCTCATATTGCTGCCCACAGCTGGGCTGAAATGATAATAAAAATGTTCCATCAAGAGAACAGTTCTTCTGAGACCTGAGCAGACTCAGCAGTAACAAATACCTCATCTAAGTTAATGAAAAGGCTCAGATTGGGACACCATAACCAGTTACCAATTATCTAGCCATGAAGGTATGCATTTTATACTAATATTGTGGGTTTCTGTTCTGAAATAAACATATGTTAAAGTGCTTAACTTTGGCTGGATCATGCCCAAGGTGTGTTCCTAAGACACAAATAAGCCGCACAGGAAATTTAAACCACAGTTTTACAGATTATGAGGAGATAATGTGTTTTGCGGGGAGGGCGGGGTATAAATACAATACAATAAAATAAAAATAAAATACTGAGACAGTATAGTACACTTATGAAAGACTGTGAAGCAGTTTCTTCAGTAAGTTTCTAAATATTAAGGATCTATTGACTTGAAGGATGCAAATCTTTCTTCAGATAAGTGATTCACCTGTAAGTAACTGAAATGTGAATTCTTTTAATTTTTGTTTTTAAACAACCCATTGCTTGAACTCAACAATCCTGTCTAGAAAATAACATTTAAAAAGAATGAACATGATTTTTAAAACATCAACCAGTATGAAGTTAAAAAAGCAGCACAGAATATGATTTGAGAACAACTGTGAATATGTCAACCGTCTAAATGAAACAGACAAAGGAACAGTTGTTAGAATATGATATATCTTGGTCGTTCTCCTTTAAAAGAAAAGTGGGAATGTTGGCTTCTTTTCAGTTACTTTTGGCACTACATTCAGTAGTGACAGATCATCATGACTTCATTCTGATACTTGGATGGAATGACCCATTTTAATCAATCTGAAAATAATGCCTCTTTGTCTACTTGATATCAAATGGGGCAGTAGCCAGAAATATCACTCATTTGACTAGAGTTGTCTGTCAGGATCTCTGGCATGTATGCCACAATTCAATAAGCTCCAAGTACAAGGAAATCTTAATGAATTCCATCATCTCATAATTTAATGGACAAGAAACAGCTGTCTGAAAATCATAGACATTAAATGCCAGCTGTATACTCGCAGAAGTGCAATTTACATTTTTGTTGCATGATGCATATCAACCTTCACAAAAATGAGAAATAACAATTTCCCTAGATATTATCTAACCTTATCTAATGTAATCTAATTGCATTAAAATGGAGCATTTTCTGTTTTGGTGATGGCATGCCTTAGTACCCAATGCTATTCGTATAATACAGAATCTCAAAAATTATATTTGTAGGAATTATAGTGAGCTACAATACAGAACCTCCAAGACCTTATTTGTATGTTTCATATATCTCTAAAAATCTTTGAGTGCCAGAACCATATTTTACAATATAGAACACATTTTTAAGCAATGAACACAAAAAAGAAATCAGGAACCATTTATTTATTGTACATTATTTATAGTCCCCCTTTCTCACTGAAGCTGGAGGTGGCTTACATAATGTAATTCAGGACAATCAACAAGATGAGGAGTCACCTAATAAACAATGTAATAGGACTAGGATTGCAGAAATCTGAAACAAAGAATAAGCATTAAACATGACATGTTAAACAGTGCAAAAATGGTATTATGTAAACAGAAATATAATGCAGTGAGAGCCATATAAAGACATATAGCAACTATGAGGCAAAGCACCCTGATTTTCCCCAAGGGTAATTGTGAATATTAGCAGGCCTGCTCTGGCTTGCAGGTGTCTGTAACTGGGCCTCCCTGCCTAAACCATCCTTATCTCCTTCAAGGCCAGATTCAAGAATGGGTGGGGGGAAGCAGGCGTGGATGTAGTCATCCACTGGAGGGTTCCATCAAGCAAGCTCCCTGATTAGGTTTGGGAGACCACCTGATTCCAGATGGCCAAAGACTCTGATTAAGCCATAGTCACACTATTATTTTTACCGGGCAGTGGCTCTGACTATGCCAAGGCCCATTGTGATGGCCTGCTACATAGACAATGCTTAAGCCTCACTTAGACTCTGATATTCTAAAAGGTGTGCCATCTAATACCAGGTATTGAAGTATTAGATAGATGAGTAGGAGCCGCCACAGCCACTTACACCACCACTCATTGTAAAGAGAGACCACCGGGGTGGGTGGGGTAACATCTCCCATCACCCCAGCCTTCCCCCCCGTTACACAAGATGTTAGGAGTCATATGTGTATCCGCTGAACTGATTTTAAGCTGTTTTAAGTTGTTTTAACTCTTTACTTTGTACCATGTAATGTGTATGTCGAACGCACTTGGTGCCTTATGTAAGCCGCCCTGAGCCCGCTCGCGGGGAAGGCGGGGTACAAATGTCATAAAATAAATAAATAAATAAATAGAAAAGTTAGCTTTTCTTATTTTCTTGGTGCAGGATTGTAAAAACTGTGTTGCCTTATAAACCTTCATATATTTTACCAAGGTCTGGTTTCTTGTGTACAGACAGCCTTGAGGGCCCATGCGTCTGAGTGCTGTTCACTTTCCCAAGGGGTAGTGACTCAGAGGGACCCAGGCTTTAGTCCTTGACACTAACAGATATTACGTGTTAGTGTTAGCCCATTCCTTCTATTTACATGTCTTCCTGAACCATTCTGTTATAAAGCAACCGTATTCCTTTATAAAAATATCCTTCAGAACAATTCTATTTTACATAGCTTGGGGAAAGCCAAAAGTGAAGAAGACAAAGAAGACGAAGATGAAGAGGAAGAGGAGGAGGAGGAGGAGATTGGATTTATACCCTGCCCTTCACTCGGAGTCTCAGAGCAGCTTACAAACTCCTTTCCCTTCCCCTCCCCACAACAGATACCCTGTGAGGTAGGTAGGGCTGAGAGAGCTCTGAGAGAACTGTCCTTGAGAGAACTATGCCCTGACAGAGCTCTGACAGCTCTGACAGAACTATGGCTTGGCCAAGGTCATCCAGCAGCTACAAGTCGAGGAATGGGGAATCAAGCCCGGTTCTCCCAGATTAGAGTCTGCGCACTTAACCACTACACCAAACTCGCTCTCAAGTAGATAAAAGAACCATGTCATTCACGTATAATAACAAGGGAATAAGAGCAGAGCCAAGTCTAGGGCTATGGCCAACAAATAATGACAAAAAAGGGGCAAGATCATTTTAAAAAAGGTTAAACAGATGGGGGGGCTAAAATGCACCCCTGCTTAACCCTTTCACAATAGGGTTCTTAGGGGAGAGTCTCCCTGACGAGGAACACCTAACTTGACAGGACGTGGAGGTGTGAAGTCTTTTAATAAGAAATAATAACCTCTTATGTATTTATTTTATTTCATTTATACCCTGCCCTCCCCGCACGCGGGCTCAGGGTGGCTTACATAGGCACAAAGTGCAGTAAAGGTAAAACAGCTTAAAAAAATTAAGACTAAAATTCACATCAAACAGAATACATGAAAGACTATAAATACACATTGCATATCAGGAAGGGATCAAAGAGGGGAGACGCCATGGGCCATGATGTTTCAGATGACTAATCGGCCCAACCCGGCGATACTGCTCTGCAGTTGCACGGTGGTGGTAGTGGTGGCAGCGGCTCCTACTCAAAAGCCTGGCGGAAGAGCTCTGTCTTGCAGGCCCTGTGGAACTGTAAGAGGTCCCGCAGAGCCCTGATCTCTTCCGGGAGCTCATTCCACCAGGTAGGAGCCACCATCAAAAAGGACCTGTCCCTTGTGGTAGCAAGCCTGGCCTCTTTAGGGCCCGGGGTCACCAGGCGGTGTTGCGACCCCAACCGAAGTGCTCTTTGGGGCCTGTGTGGGGAAAGGCAGTCCCTCAGGTATGCCGGACCCTGGCCATGTAGGGCTTTAAAGGTAAGCACCAGCACTTTGAAGTGAATCTGGTACGCTATAGGCAGCCAGTGCAGCACTTTCAGCACAGGTTGGATGTGTTCCCATTTAGGAGCACCCACCAACAACCTGGCCACCGCATTCTGCACCAGCTGCAGCCTCCAAACTTGTGACAAATGCAGCCCCATGTAGAGAGCGTTACAGTAGTCTAGCCTTGAGGTAACCGTCTCATGGATCACTGTGGCCAGATCGTTGCGGCTAAGGAAGGGGACCAACTGCCGCACCAGCCATAGATGATAGAAGGATGCTCTGGCAGTGGCCGCCACCTGGGCCTCCATCGTTAAGGTAGGGTCCAGGAGCACTCCCAAACTCCTAACCCCCGAAGCTGGCATGAGAGGAGCCCCATTGAAGGCCAGGAGCGGGAGCCCCATACCACCCCAACCCAGGCACAGGACCTCCGTCTTTGCCGGGTTCAGCTTCAGCTGGCTCAGCCTCAACCACCCAGCCACCCAGCCACAGCCTGTAGGTCCTGGTGAAGATCTTCTGGGTCGGAGTCCAACTGGCCGCCCAACATCAGATAGAGCTGGGTGTCATCTGCATATTGATATTTAATGGGAGTAACTCTGTATAAGAGTGTATTGGAGGAATGCTATCCTATACTCACTCACTTGTGAGTAAATTCCATAGAATACAGAAGATCTTATTTCTGAATGAACATATGTAGAATTGGCCTGTACGGCAGGCAAATGGAACCCCTCCACTTGCAAATGCTTTACATTCCACTTCCTCCCATCTCTAAAACTCCAGGAACTTTCATCATCTGATTTAGCTATTTGTATGCATGAGTTCTGCAGGCAAGAGGGTATTTCAATTGAAGCTGTAAGTAAAACAATACCAGTGTTTGTACTACTAAATATATTTCTATTGAAAAATATGAAATTGGGGGATTTTGTACTATATTATGCAAAGCTAAATTTTTAGGTGCCTCAAAGCGTGATGAGCACTAGCGGGAGAGCTAGTATTTGTTTTCAGTAGTCTATTTTCGCATGAAAGACAGAATGCATAGTATGGGATGCTTTTCTCTGGTTTCAAAGACCAATAATATTTCACCTGGTTTTGATTTACATGAGTATGGAAAGGCATTTCTAAAGTGAAGGGATTTTTTTAATGCGTTGAAGGAGTCCTCATAGGTTCTGAATAGCACAGAAAACTTCAGACTCCAGGTTATTTCTAGAGTGCCTATCCTCTTTTTACAACCATGAGGTCATTTGCAACGCTGAAATTAAAAAAAACAACCAAAATACCTATCCATGCCACCTTTCCACCTTCATCCCAAACAAAACTTTCATGTACCACCAAAAATCATCCTGGCATTTCAGCAGCACAAATATGATGTGATGCAGCACTCTGTGGTGGATGAGAAGCAAATTCTTCTGGGGCAAACATAATTATCTGCCAGCACCAGATCAATGTTTTGCTCCATGATTCTATGTTTTCTATGTCACCAGTATGAGCCGGCTTTTGTGTTATATGAAAGTATATACTCTCACTTTCTGTTAGCTAGTTGGGGTTGCCAAGTCCTTCCAAGTCCCTGGTGGGGGACTTTGGGAGGTGTTATTGGACAGGGCTGGGATGTCCCTAATGTGATGACATCACACAGAAGTGCCGTCATCATGTTGGGGACCAGCGCTCCCTGCTTTTTGCCAAAAGCATTTAACAGGCTTGGAGTGCGGGCGTGTGGCCCCCGCCTCTTCCCAACAGCATTTAAAGTGCCCCTTTAAATGCTGTTGAGAAGAAGCAAGGGGAGGTCCCGCACACCCGCACTCCAATTTGCGGCTTTGAGTGCAGACCAATAAGGAGTCCATGGAGGTGTAGTACCAGGTGGACCATAATTCAGGTATGACCAATTGGGTCCCAGAGGGGCAGTGTCTAGCTGCACCAATAGTCTTGATGGGTGTTATGTAGTGGGTTCCCGCATGGATAGATGACAGACACGGACGTAGTGCATAGCACGCTTTATTAGGTACACAACAAGAGCGAAGAACTAACGGCCGGCAGGCCAACTATATACACTCCAGGGACACACCCCTGGACCCCGTTGGTGGGGTTGAATTTCCCGCCCTGGTGGTGCCCATTGGTTCCCTGATGGAGGGACTAGGAGCCTAGTCCCTATTGTCCTCTAGATTCAAGCTCAGGTAGTTCGCTGGCCCCCGGTGGCGGCCAGCATACACAACAATGGGACTACCAGTGGTTTGAATAGATATGATTGTCAGGGTCCTTAGTCAGGTCACACCACACAGGGCTTCAAAGGAGATAACTGTTTATTGATGAGTCAACTGTTTATTGATGAGTCCAGTACTAAAGAACACGTGTACAGTTTGTCTCAGGAATGGCCATCAGTACTAGGGCCTCTGACTTATACTAAAATCAAACATCCCCCTCCCATGTAAGCCTGAGCAAATGGATACATCTCATGCGAGTGGGCAAAGCAAGTGGGCAAAGCAAAAAAGCCATTAACTTTCCCAGCTGAGTAAACTGCAGCTGGAGCATCTACAAGGTCAAGCATAAGATAGCAAACAGTTGGTTTTTTTTTTGAAATGTTTTTTTTATTTATTATTGAAGCTTATATACATTATCTTACATTAAATCATTATACAATCATTTTACCCCCTCCCCCTCCCTCCTTGTAGTATCTTCATATTTTTAACCATGTGCACAGATTCTTCATTCGTATTTGGATATTTGGATTGGCTTCCCCCCTTTCCACCCATTCCTTATATTCCACCCATTTATTTGTAATCTTTTGACATTTCTCCTCCCATGTATCTTCAGTAATTATCTGTTTGAATATATCTGATAGTACGTGTTCAAAGACATAATTATTCCATTTCTCCATTGTCCACTTATGCCTATCCCTCCATCCCAATGCTATTACAGCCATCCCGGCTAAAACCATAATTTTATATAACTCCTGTTTATTTCTTTCCTCTTTTTTGTTTCCCAATATTCCAGAAATAAGCAAATCCCTGTTAATCTCTACATTAACTTGAAATAAATCAAAGATAACCCTTACAATGTTTTGCCAAAATTCCTTAATCACTTTACATTCCCACCACATATGTGCGTATAGACCTACTTCTTGGCCACAGTGCCAACATTTTGGATTCATTCCTTTAAATATTTTAATGGCATCCATTTTGAATAGCCTGGCAACCATTTCCTTTTCCAACTTTTCCAGATACCTAGAGCTATTTTCCTTGGTCCAATCGCCTTCTTATACGCCATCTGCACCTCGCCACAAAAAATCCCCTCTCTTCCTATTCTATTATTTATCTCATTTTCCAGCCTCACCCATTTAACTCTATCACTATATCCAATCTCTATTAAATATTTCAATTGAAATGCCTCATAATACAGTTCCAAATTTGGTATCGCCCATCCCATCTCTTCTTTTGGTGCATAATTTACTATGTCTGGAGTTCTAGGCCTTTTGCTTCCAAAAACCCAGTTTTTAAATACCTTATTCCATGTTTTAAACCACTTCCTCCTTATCGGGAGCGCAATTACTTGAAATAGATATAATAATTTTGGAATTAAAAACATTTTGACTGCCCTAACCTTACTTAGGATAGACAAGTTCTTATTTTTCCAAGCTCTCATATCTTTCTTAATCTTCCTCCATACCTCCTTATAATTCACATCAGGTATCTTATCCACATTTTTAATAATCTTCACCCCCAAGTATTTGATTTGTTTTCTCTTAGGGTCCATCTTTGTCATTTCCACTATTTCTTTCTTTTCCTCTCCACTTACGTTCCAGAACAATATTTCCGACTTGTCCATATTAACTCCCAATCCAGATTCCTCTCTAAAGTCTCTCAAAATAATTGAAAGTTCTCTTACTCCCTCCAATGGTTCTACTAATACTAACAGAATGTCATCTGCATACATATTTATTTTAATTTCTTCCTTACCCTTTTTATATCCTTGTATCCTGACAGAGTTTCTTATCCTATCTGCCAAGTATTCCATTCCCAACACAAATAATAATGGTGATATTGGGCACCCTTGTTTAACTCCCCGTTGTATATTGAATTGTTCTGAAACTCCATCATTCACCCTAACTACTGCTTTACCTCCTCTATATAATTCTTGGAGCACCCTCACGAACTTGTCTCCTATTCCTGCCTTTATCATAATATTCCATAAAAATTTATGTCTTATAGTATCGAAGGCCTTGTATACATCTAATTTCAATAAGGCTAATTTCCCTTTTGGCCTACTTGTTAACACGTTTATCACGTTTCGTATTGGGTGTCCAATATATCTTCCACTTATAAATCCATATTGATCTTCTTTGATTATTTTGGGAAGTACCTTTTCCAAGCGTTTTGCCAAAATCTTTGTCAATATTTTATAATCTAAATTTAATAAACTGATAGGTCTGTATGCGCCTACCTCTGTAGGGTCCTTCTGTGGTTTTTCAATCACTACTATTTCCGCTAGTTTCCACGTATCTGGAGCCCTTCCCCCTTTTAAAATATTATTGAATACTTTTTTCATTTCTGGGCCAATTATATCTATTGTTTCTTTATAAAAATCAATAGTGAACCCATCTAATCCCGGAGACTTCTTTCTTTTAAATGTTCTAACCGCTTCTTCAATTTCTCTCAAAGAAATTTCTTCATTTAACCTTAATCTATCTTCTTCCTCTATCTTCAACTCCAAACCTACTCTGCTGTTACTTTTACTTTCCTCTTTATATAATGTTTGATAAAATTCTGCAAATTCTTTTCTTATTTCTTGAGGGTCTTCTGTTAGTATTTTCCTTTTAGTCCTGATTGCTTTTACTCTCTGTTTCTCTCTTCTTTTCTTTAAATAATTTGCTAACCTCTTTGTTGACCTTATTGACGTTCTTTGATACTCATTCTTAATAAAATTCTCTCTCTTCCAGATCGTAAACCAGTCTAACTCCTCCAATTCTTGTTGTAATTTCCTTATTTGACCTTGTCTACTTCTTAAATATTTACTTTGCTGCTGCTGTTGAAGTATTTCTATTTCTTTAATTTTCTTCTGCCTACCCAAAAACTATTTCTTCTTAATAGGTTTCTCTATCATGACACACTGTCCTCTTATAACCGCTTTAAATGCATCCCACACTATCGGAATCTCTCCTGTACCACTGTTTTCCTTAAAATACCAGCTACACTGTTCCCTTATATATTTCCTGTCCTTATCTTTAACCATTACTACATTGTTATAACGCCATCTCTTTCCTTGGTTTTCCCCCGATGTACTTCCTAACTCCACAAACAATGGGGCATGGTCTGAGATCCATATTCCCAAAGTCTGAGCTCTCTCAACCCTAAATTCATTCCTGTCTGTAATTAACAAATAATCTATATATGTATAGGTCTTATGTCTATTGGAAAAGAAGGTGGGTTTAGTACTGGCACTCCCTATCTCAAAAACATCTTTTAATCTCCATTTATTCAACCTAAAAGAATCATCTGTCTTTAAGCTCCAGTTGAAATCTCCGGTCACAATTATATTATCCCCCTCAGCAAAGGCCTGTAATTTGTCCAAAGTTTTCCTTATAAATTTTTTCTGCCCATTATTTGGCCCATAAATACTGGCCACAGTAAATACCTTCTGCATCATTTTAATCTTTAAAAATACATATCTACCATCATTATCTTTCTTCTGCTTCAAAATCTCCACATTAAGATTTTTATTGCACAGTATAGCCACTCCTCTCGCCTTATTTGTTGCTTTCGATTCTATTTTAAATCCCCAATGCTGAGAGGGTAACAAAGGTTTATTGTTTGTTTTAGCTCTGTGTGTCTCTTGAAGACATAACAAATCAACTTTCAATTTCCTTGCTAACTCCACAATCCTAAAACGTTTAGTGTCTGAAGTAAATCCATTAACATTAAGAGATAAAATTTTTAAAGTCTTATCCATATTCCCCTTCTAAGTTTGTTCCTTTAATTCCTCCGTGCACATAAGTATTCAACTGTTTAGTAACATTAACTACCCCCTTCCCCCATCTCCCCTGAGACTTGAGTAGAGCTCTCCTGGAACTCTGTCTCATGGTGCCCTTGGAGACCCACGTACCTCCCCCATCTCTCCTGGAGAACTTTACATTTCACAACCATATCTTCACATACAGCCTGTTTTATATTTCCCCATATTTACTTTACTTATTATTTATTGCCTCCCCCTCCAGTCCCTTCCTTTTTTTACTCTCCTTCTCTTGGGCTGGTGACTCTGCCTGATCTTCCTGTACTTCCTCTTCCTCTTCCACACTAAAGAGTTCTTGCCCAGTCTCGTCTTGCAATTCAACTCCCAAGTCTATCAACATCTTCCTTGCTTCTTCTGGATCTCTAGCCGAATATTTCCTGCCCTCCCTGAACACCAACAAAGTTGCTGGATATGCCCAGGTGAAGAGAATTTTGTCTTTAAACAAAGCTTGCGCAAATTGCTGCATGTTCTTCCTTGCTTGTAGTGTCTCCTGTGAAAAATCTTGTCTTACGATGACCTTTCGTTCTTTGAACTGCAGTTCCGTCTTCTGTCGCAGAGATTTATAGATCTTGTCTCTTATCTTCTCTCTTGAAAAAGCCACAATTACGTCCCTGGGAGCTCCGGCCCCTCTCCTTGGTGTAAATAACTGATGTGCTCTTTCTATTTCCTCTTGCTTAATCCGAATCCCTTGCTCCTTAAGCCAGTTCAGCATAACTCCTTCCAAGTCCTTATTCTGAATATCTTCTGAAATTCCAGCAAATTTTAAATTCCTTCTACGTTGTCTATCATTCATCTGGGCTATCCTCTTTGTCAAGGCCTCAATCTTCTCTTCGTTTGCCAGCGCTTTTCCTTTTGCCTGCTCTGCCGTTTTTTTCACCATTTCCACCGTCGTTAACATTCTCCTCATTTCTGCTTTTAGGTCCTGCATATCAGCTCTTACGTTAGCCTCTGAGCGCCGTATTATCTCTATGAGCTCTTTCATTGACTTCGCCATTTCCCCCCCTTTTTTTGCAGCTAAGGAGAAGTTTTCAAACCTTGCAGCCGTCTTGCTCACCCAAGATTAGAGACAACTCCTCCAGCCTCATTAACCTCTGGGAGGGTATTTTTATTATCTGTTTACTTTCAGTTCGTCTTTTTTTAGGCTTTTAATTAACAAACTCCAGGAGCGACGTGAGTGGGCATCTATCCAGTTTGACGCATGCGTGGATCTTCCAAAAAGTCATTTCTTCCTACTAGATAGCAAACAGTTGGTGAGCTGGAGAGAGCTGAGACAGAAAAAGGGGGGCACCCCTTCACATTCCAGAGCTATGACAGGGCTACCTGACATCCTGCCCCTCCCAACTGTGAGGGCATGAACATAGATTCGAGCACTCTCTGCCTTTGACTGTCCTGCTGTGGTAGGCAGGATAACGCATTGGCCAAGGAGTTAGATTTCCCCGGGAAATGGTGCAGGGTGAAATTAAACTTGGAAAAGAAATCCACCCATCGGAGCTGTTTAGCATTCAAATTATGGGGTGTGCGCATCACTTCCAGTACTAAAGAACACGTGTACAGCTTGTGTCAGGAATGGCCATCAGTATTAGGGCCTCTGACTTATACTAAAATCAAACATCCCCCCCATGTAAGCATGAGCCAATGGATACATCTGGTGCGCGCGGGCAAAGCAAGCAGGCAAAGCAAAAAAGCCGTTAACTTTCCCAGCTGAGTAAACTGCAGCTGGAGCATCTACAAGGTCAAGCATAAGAAAGCAAACAGTTGGTGAGCCGGAGAGAGCTGAGACAGAAGAAGGAGGGCACCCCTCCACATTCCAGAGCTATGACAGGGCTACCTGACAATGATGACCCTTGATGGTCCTTCCAGGCCAGGTTGAATAGATTCCTGGATTTAGGCAAAAGGTTGGAAATGGGTCCCTGATAGATGCCAGGAAGGATCGTTAATAATTTGAATGTTTGATTAGTTAGCTCGATATCCTGAGGGATGGGGCAGGAAGGACAGGTGTTGAGACAAAGGATTCTTCACATAGACATGGAGGTCACATAAAAAGGGCTAGATGAAGTTCTGGAGATAGAACGGCTATTCGCCAGGTGGCCTCTGAATAGCTTTAGAAAGGTAGACACTCCACCTGGAGGAACCTGCTTTCGTTGTTGCTACTGGAGGAGGGGAAGTTGCATATTGCTTTGGAGGGCTGCCTTGCATGAAAACCTGAATATGAAATCTCCTTTTTGCAGAGTGCTCACATGCTGACTCTGAGGTTCAAGCTGAGAGTGCTTGACTTTTGGGGGACTTTGGTTCAGGTCAATAGTTGTCAACCCACCCGTTGCATCGGGCTTGGTTGCCATGGGTAATGGGACGAAACCTGGAATGTTCACTCTTATTTTTGCTTGCTTTGTTGCCTGTTTTCTTTCCTATCTTCCTAGAAGTAGATACAGGGCCGTAGCTAACCCCTTTCTTGTGAGGGGGCCCTGGGGAAAGGGGGGAGGCCGGAGTGTGTGTGTGTGCGTGTGAAGCGCGCACGTGCCACACACACATCACCCGGAAGCGAGACGGGGGAGGCAGGCCAGCGAGCGAGCTGTGGACTTTTATACTAGATATCTAATTTTATTGAGGCTTTTGAACTATAACGAATAAGAGGCACTAGAGTCTCTATTATATTCCAGTATATTATTTATATCAATATATGCAGATCTAGTAGCATGATGGTATTGTGTTTTGTTAGAACACAGTGTTTTTCTACGTTTGCTCAACCCTGCCGTGTTTCCCATCTGTTCTGTTGCCAGCCTCCAGGTGGGGCCTGGAGATCTCCCAGGATTATAACAGAATGCCTGCTTTGGAGGGTGATCTTGTTGGAGAATAAGCTCTGGGGGGTCATACTGCCACCGCTGCCACCACCACTACCAACGGTGGCAATACCATCGAGGTCAGGGGTGCCCTTGGAAATCTAGCGGTATAAGAACTACGCGACAACGAGAACAGCGGACGGGCTCGGACTACTATTGGACAGTGGTACCCAAATTGGGGGTTGCTGGAAGTTACCACTATAACAACTGGAGATCATCTTGATAATGGAAGCACTTTATTGTCAATTGTAATGTCTTGGTTATGATTTTATGGTTTTATTGGATTTTATGTATGGGCTTATGCCCCCTGTAAGCCGCCCTGAGCCTGCTTGTGGGGAGGGCGGGGTAAAAATATCTAAATAAATAAACAAACAAACAAACAAATAAATAAATATATACTGCACTGAGCTCTCCCCCCCCCAGGCCCCAAACACCCCCCCAAGTTCTCCAGAAATTCGACATCGCGGACTGGGCGACCCTCCGGCCTGAAAGCAACAGCAGCATCTTTTTTTCCGCAGAATTAAACCGACGAGCAACTGAACGCCCGTTTAAGACATGGGACTTTCTTGGACTGAAAAGACACTGACCGAAATCCTCATTTACATCGTGGAGAAAAAACGATGCTGGAAGCCGCCTACCTCTCTTCTTCCAAGAGCCCAGACCTCATTCCTCGCCCGCACCCCACATGACTTACTCGCAAGTAAACCTCCCCCGGATCCGGCTGCGAAGAGGCTTTTCCCTGCTGCTGCTGCTGCTGCATGTCTGAAGCGCTTCCCCTCTCCGGCCATTCAGAAACTTCTACTAACCCCCCCGCCCCCTCGCTTGGCCTCTCCAGCCAACAGCTCCGTCCCTTTAACCCTCGCAGCGCTGGACAGAAATCAAAACGCTCCTTGCCCTCTTTCCCGCTCCCGGACCCAGGCGGACGGACCAGTCTCCAGCCAGGCTGCCTCCAGTGACGCCCTCTGTGGCTCAGTGGGGCTCCTCGGGAGTAATCCTGCTCCCCTGGGTGGCCCTCCCCGGAGTCCCCCCCGCCTTGCTCCTTAGATCTCTCCTCTCTTGGATCAGGCGACGCGCCAGCCCGCCTCTCTTCGTCCCCCCCAGTCAGCAGCGCTGAGGCGCAGGACTCAGGAGGTGTCAGAAGAGCGGCCAGAGCGTGGCGAGGGGAGAGTCCGAAGGCGCCTGCTCGCTCGCCCGGTCCCGGCTTTAAAGGAGCCGCACGCTGGGCTGCAGGCATGCGCCGCCAAGTAGCCCGGGCATGGGAGGAGGGGGCGTCCCAGGGGGCTTCGCTCAGGATGGATGCCCCCTCCTCCCACGCCCGGGCCACTCAGTGGCACCTGCCTGCAGCCCAGCGCACGCACGGCTCCTTTAAAGCCGGGACCGGGCGAGCGAGCAGGCGCCTTCGGACTCTTCCCTCGCCGCGCTCTGGCCGCGGCTGACTCGGGGGGCAAAGAGAGGCGGGCTGGTGCGTCGCTGCTAATCCCGAATGCACCAGCCAAGCCCCCCCGAAAGCAGAGGATCGGGAGGGAGGGGGCCCGCAAAACCAGCAGGGCCCCCCGGCCCCGTGGGCCCCATGCAGGCTACGGGCCTGAGTAGATATGTGACCTTGAGCTCCTGATGTCAGCTTTCTCTTGCGAATAATGAACTGTTATATTCTGGCAGGATCCTACCTTGCTGTGATTGGCTATAGGCCATTAGAGCGTTGGGGGGGGGCTTGGTATAATTGCTACCTTTGCACGCTTTTGGGTAGTTCTAACAAAGACCATTAAGAGACTGGATACCTTCAATGTCTCAATAAACATTTATTCTCTGAATGACTGTTGTTGGGAACTGATTGCTCTGGAGTTCTGACAGATTGTTAGAACTCACTATAGTTCCCGTACCTCACACCCACAATGGTTGGCGAAGAAGACAGGGACTTCTCAGTGATGACCATCAAGGAGTCTGAACCGAGGATTACGACTATTCCCCTGATGGGAGCGGAGCCCAGAGACCTCAGGGTGAAACCCAGAGGCTTGTGGGCCCATCTGGCCACATGGACCGAGGAGAGCTGGATGTTAACACTGGATCCTCATAGAATTACTTTTGAGCAGTGTTACGGAAGTACCCTCCAAGAGGACCTTTACTACCCTCTGTGCTGGAGGAGGTGGATCTTGATCATGTGCAGCGTGAGCTCCACGGGGAGACTGAGGAGCTATGACGGGAGATGCACGAAATGATGCTGGACATCCCCAGGCTCATTGCCATGGCTGTCCAACACGAGATGCATGGCAGAGCCCCAGACAGGGGTGGAAGACTGGGCCAAGGGCCACTAGTGATGCATCCACAACCTGCACCTTCGATCCAGGTACCGCCTCCCGCACAGACCCTGCCAGGACAAGCACCACTGGGCCAGGCACCCCCAGGGCAAGCTCCTCCGGGAGTACCCCCTGGAGTCCCCACCAGTGTTCCCTCTAAGCTGAGTTAGGGTGAGCTAGCTCACAGTTTTTTCGCCTCCGGCTCACACATTTTTGTCTTCGCTCACGAAGGAGGGCTCCAGAGCAAACTAATTTATGCAGTAGACAAATCACTCGCTCACAACTTTAATGCTAGTCGCTCACAAAGTAGAGTTTTTGCTCACAAGATTCCGCAGCTTAGAGGGAACATTGGTCCCCACTCCAGCCGCCCCTCCGCCGAGACTAGACCGGTACCGGGAGCTACTAGATGCTACGATTGATGGCAGCCCTGAGAAGTTGGCATTTTTCCTGTTGCAGGCACGTAAGTTCATCTGAGACTGGGGTCCCACCTTCGCTTCAGATGAGCAAAGGGTGGACTACATCAGCTCACACCTGAGGGAACGGGCAGCCGACTGGTTCGTGGGCCTGCATAATATTCAGGGCCTCGAGCTACGTAACGTCAATGCTTTCATGTGGGCATTGAGGAGGCAGTTTGAAGATCCTATGGAGTTGAAGGAAGCCCAAACGAGACTGTGCTACCTCTGCCAGGGAAATCGGTCAGTGCGAGAGTACTCCAACGAGTTCAAGATATATGCCGTGAAGGTGCAGGGGTGGCCCGAAGAAGTGCTAATCGAACACTGCTAAGCAGGTCTGAATCATGCCCTGCTGGTGCAGGTCTTGGGCTTCCTCCCCATTTGCTGCCCCTGTCTTGTTCCAGAAAAAGAAGGATGGGGGTCAACGGCTGTGTATGGACTATAGAGGGCTTAATGCCGTGTCCATGTCCAATGTTTACCCTCTCCCATTAATCAAAGATCTCCTGGCTGAGGCATCCCAGGGGAAAATCTTTACTAAAGTGGATTTGTGAGATGCCTACTTTTGTGTGTGAATCAGGCAGGGGGATGAACACAAAATGGCTTTTAATACACCTTTGGGGCAGTTCGAATACCTGGTAATACCATTCAGGCTTGCTGGGGTCCCAGGGGTCTTCATGAATTTAATAAATGAAGTGTTGCACAAGCATTTATTTAAGGGGGTGCTGGCTTATCTTGTTCCTGATTTATTTTCATGATAAGGACTCCCACGTGACTACGGAGCTCAACTGGGAAGGAGGCAGCGGCTATCAAACTGGCCTTGTCCACCTGGCAACACTGGTTGAAGGGGGCCAGGGGGCCATTCAAGGTCTGGACTGACCATAAAAACCTTGAAGCATTGTGCACCTCCTGCCGCCTCAATGCCAAGCAGCTCCAATGGGTGCAGTTTTTCTCTAAGTTTCGTTTCACCCTTCAGCACCTCCCCGGAAAATCCAATTTCCTTGCTGATGCCCTATCCCACCTACCCCAACACGCAAGTCAGAAGGAGGAGGTGGTGGACTCAATGTTCACACCTTCCCAGTTGGGAGGGGCAGTGACAATTCACAGGCAGGAGAAGGGGGGCCAACCCGCTAGCAGTGATCCATGGACTTGTAAATGTAAAGCTGCTTTTTCTGAGGCTGACCGCGAAGTGATCTCTAAGGAGCCCTCTCTCCAACAAAGGGGCAATGGGTGTTGGTATCGAAATGACTGTCTCTATGTGCCCATTTCCTTGCCGGGGGAGGTCCTCCACTTTGCCCATGAATCAAAACTGGCTGGACACTATGGCTATTTAAAAACCTTACACTTGGTTCAGAGACAATTTTGGTGGCCCCGTATGTGGGCGGATTTATCCCAGTATGTGGGGTCATGTCAAACCTGTTTGATGGGGAAGAGGAGACCGGGTAAACCCTCTGGAACCTTGCGACCCCTCGAAGTGCCTGAAAGACCCTGGGACATTATTTCCATGGATTTTATAAATGATTGTCAGCTAGCTGCCATTGTATCTGGTGTTACCTGCTTAACACATCTTGTACCCTTCCCCCCCCCCGGTTCCTTTTGCTTCCTTATGCTTACTCTGTACTTTGCGGAACTGGCCAAGGTCATGCAGCTGGTGGTGGGAGTCGTTGCTTCGCTCAGCTTGTTATGAGTATCTAGCCTGTGAACTGAACCTGTGTTGATTGTGTAGAACTGTTATGTTCCCATGAAATGGGCGCGCATTTGTAAGTTCTATTCCCGCCAGCGGGAACTGGGCTCATTGGCCCTAACCTGGTTCAAATCTCTTTATTATGTTGCTCATGTGTATTGGCAGTTATTCCTAACAATGTCCTTGTTCCTGCTTGAACCATCGCTTTGAAATAAACCTTGCTTTGATCCAAATGTGGAGTTATTTCGAATGCCTGGGGATCCAACACTGATCTGCCACCCAGCAAGGGAAAAACAGTGATATGGGTGATGGTTGATTTGTTTTCCAAACAGGCATACTTCATCCCCTGTAAAAAGCTACCCACGACCAAGACATTAGCAAAGATCTTTATGCAACATGTGGTGAGATTGCATTTCCTGCCCCACAAAATTATGTCCAACCGGGGTTCTCAGTTCGTTGCCAAGTTTTGGAGAGAACTCCTCCGGGTGCTCAGGATAGAGCAGGGGCTCAGCAGCACTCACCACCCCAAGACTGATGGGCAGACCAAACAGGTGAATCAAGTGCTTGAACAATTCCTCTGAAGTTTCACTAACTACCAACAGGACGATTGGGTTGAACTCCTTCCCTATGCGGAATACAGTTACAACAATTCTGTGCACAGGTCCACTGGTCTGTTACCTTTTAAAGCTGTACATGGTTACAAGGGGGCACCTATTCCCATGGTGCCCCCATCAGGGGCTAAGCAAGGGGACCTGGGGACCTGGTGGCAAGGGGTCGCTGACCAGTGTCCTCCTCTTCAAAAAACTTTGGCCAAGGCGGACTTCAAGGCTCAGGCAAACAAAGGGCATGCCCCTGAATGGAACTTGCAACTGGGTGACTCTATTTATATGTCCATGAAACATTTAAGGGGACTTCAACCGGGGAGGAAACTGGGGTGGAAATATATTGGGCCTTTGAAAATACTTAGAGTGATTAAAGCAGTTGAACTTGAGTAGCCAAAAACACTGATGCATGTCCACCCCATTTTCCATTACAGCTTGTTAAAAAAGGATCTGGGTCTGAATCCCTGGACACCACGACCAGCAATTCTTCCACCTCTCATGGTGGATGGTGAGCCCCACCAGGAAGTTGAAGACGTTTTGGATTCTAAGCTTAGACATGGTCATTTATACTATCTGCTTAAATGGCTAGATTTTGATCCCTCCCATAATGAGCGGTTGCGCAGTGATCATGTCAATGCCCCTCATCTTCTGCATGCCTTTCACAAATGTTACCCTCACAAATCTGTGGGGTAGGGTCTGGGGGGGGGCAGTATGTCAACCCACCTGTTGCATTGGGCTTGGTTGCCATAGGTGATGGGATGAAGCGTGGAATGTTCACTTTCATTTTTGCTTGCTTTACCATCTGTTTTCTTTCCTATCTTCCTAGAAGTAGAAATGTGATCTTTAGCTCCTGGTGTCAGCTTTCTCTTGGGAATAATGAACTGTTATATTCTGGTGGGATCCTGCCTTGCTGTGATTGGCTATAGGCCATTGGAGTGTTGGGGGGGGCTTGGTATACTTGCTACTTTCACACACTTTTGGGTAGTTCTAACAAAGACCGTTAAGAGCCTGTATACCTTCAATGTCTCAATAAACTTTTATTCTCTGAATGACTGTTATTGGGAACCGATTGCTCTGGGGTTCTGACAATAGTGGGGTGCCCTGCTGTTAAGGCTACCTGTGAGTGAGACAGCACTTCTGGGCTACAGCTTTAGGTCCCCACTGTGTAGAAAGGTGGGGTGTAAATATAGCTGAAAATGGGTGGTAGATAAAGGAAGGCTGGCCAGTGGATCGGATTAAAAGGAAGCAGAAAAAGGAGGCAAGCCGTAGGGGCTTTCGGGAAAGGGAAAGATTTGAAAGAGGAAATAGTGGGTGAAGTGAGAGATCTCCCCCCTGCATGTTATTGACTTATCTAGATGTTTATCAGTTTATTACCTTAAAATATTTTGAAATTTAAGTAACTGCAATTAGCTCTCTGCAAAGATCTTCTTAATAGTTGCTAACAACATTATATTTATTGTTCTAAAACAGAAAGACTGGAAGACAAGGGCTTAGAAATGGGGGAAGAATGGTGGTGACATTCAGACTTTGGCTCCAGGTTGGAGCTGCTGTTCCTGTGTTGACAATAAATGGCAGGGAATCCTGCACAATGTTCTCCAATTATCCACACATCTGAGGCAAACAAAGTTCCTGCTATGATTTTTGACACTGTAACACAAATTAGAGGCCTGCTTTTAATGAAAATAGCATACCTGAATAACTCTATGACCCACAGTGCAATTCTACTCAAAGCTACTCCAATATCAGCCATTAGGACAGCACTACAAATGAGTCCATGGTAAAGATGTGTCTTCAACAGGGCCAAGTGCTTGCAGCTTTTGTCTTGGAGTCAGGGAACAGCGCCATACAGGACTAAGGATTGTGAAAGTTTATTAGGTTTTTTTATTGTTAAAAAAGAGTAAAACTGTCTCATGAGAAATAGACATACGTTGGAGGGACTCTAGGCAGGAGGATCCTGCACTTTTGAGAGATGGGGATGTGACGTGGGGACTGCCAAGAAACAGTCACTGGAATGAAATATTAGCTTTAGAAAATATTGTCAGAAGCTTTAAAGATATTTTAAGGTTTCCTTACCTATGAATTTCTGACTTGCTTTTATGATCCAGCGTTGTAATAAATAAGCATTTAGCTTGCATGTAGTTTAAATAGATGTTTAATCAAAAAAGTGTTCTAGACTGATTGCATTTCAGATAGAAACATTTATTTCCAAAGAACAAGCACTTACATTCCTTCTAGCACATTCAAAGTACCAGGCTCATTGTAAAACAGTGTGTTGAAGCACTCCACGTTCTCTTGCCCATTGCCTTTTTTCCTTGGGGCTGAGGTGGGGCAGCCAGCATACCTGGCAATGGCCTGTTAGGTACCATCCAGGTAGGCACTCCCAGAAAGAAATTGCAAATGTCTTGGAGCAGCTGTGTGAGGCGGCAATGTGTGCAGACAGGCAAGGACATGCTGATGCTGAGCAGCACAATTTGACATACATGCCTTCATTAGTAATGCGTGGGCCAAACCCCTTGAGGTCTATTAACAAATTAATTACGCTTACAGAACTCTCAGGATGTGTAGTTTTGCTCTACAGCTTCCTAACATATATTCAGCATATTAAAACCACTACATCCAGTATAATATACTGTCCATTCATAGAGAAGAGAGTGTCTTACCTCTTCCCCAGGTGTGCCACAAAGTCAGACTTCATACTGTCCCTTTATTACTCTCAGCACACTTTCACCATGACTTTTTCACAAGTTCAAATAGGAATGACTATGGGTGGATCTATGTTATCTTTTATAAATATTTCTATGTAAATGTGTAATGTATGTAACTTATGTCAATTCACCTACAGGGATGTGTATATAAAAGCAGCCTCTTACTGCTGCTTTCTAATTTAAGACACTTATAGCTCAGCCATGTACTTGTTCCATCACATACTATTTGCTGCACAGATTTTTTTTTTATTGAACACACAACAATATTGTACTATCTCTCAAGATGGTCATACTTGGTAAAGTCATAGGAGGATAATCTCTGTTTCCTATAAGTAGCCGTCTTCTTTATGGCGGATAAAGGCAAAGATTCCACTGGATTCCACTCCTGTAGTAAATACCTGAGTGAAGAAATCAGGAGCAGAGTTACTTCTTTCTAAAGAAAAGTACAGGTAATGTTGCTCCTTCCTGGTTTGAATATTTAACTCAGCTAAAGCAATGAACAGTTTTGTAGTCAACTTTGGGAAACTCCTGGGCAGGTCTACTAAGAAGTAAGTCACATGGACTAGCTAGTTACATAAACAATCAACAATTAGAAGTATTATTAAGAGATCCAGATGGAAGATACCTAATCTTAAAAATGAGACACCTGAAAGGCAAAATATGCACCAAACAATGCAAAAGTTAATTTTTAAAAGATTTTTGTCCAAACTATGCTAGACTTTCAAGATGAGGAAATGATGATTTTTGGAGATACTAGACCCACCCCCAAAAGACAGATCAAGGAATATTAAAGGTGGAAAGCTACCTAGGTCCCGGTCACACAGGCCGGAAAAATGCACGCGCGGGGGGGGGGAGTGTGGCTGTTTGCCCCGGAGCAAAGTAACACACAGCAGCCCAATCACATGTCTCGTGGAGGGCCCATGGGTATGCCGTTAGGTGCCGATCACACGGCTATCCTGCAGCGCAGCAAAGAAGTGGCGTGGCTAAATCACACTGGCAATCGCTAGGCGCCGCTTCCGTGGCAAATGGGAATTTCCCACCCTCACCACAGTGTGTGCATGTGCCGGTGGGTGTTTGAGCGCATCCTGTGGACATGGGCAGGCGCCGGATGCCATGGGATTCCAGCGAAAACACGATCAGATGCCCGCCCTTGCCCCGTGTTTTCCAGAAACTAGCACATTGTATGTACTAGTTTTTTATGCCGTATCTTCGGCAAGAAGCCATGGGTGCACTACCCTTCCCAGATGTTGTGGTGTGATCGTGTTATGTCTGCTGACCGCCACCAGGGGCCAGCGAATACCCCCGAGCTTGACTCTGTAGGAACAATGGGGACTAGGCTCCTAGGCTCTCCACTTGGGAACCAATAGGACTGTGGCGGGAGATTTAAACCCACCAACGGGACCTAGGGGAGTGTCCCCAGGTGTGTATATAGTTGGCCAGCCAGCCAGTAGTTGGTTGTCTTTGTTGCATACTAGTAAACCCATGCTGATCACTACATCCGTCTCAGTGGTTTATACATGCGTCTAACTCACTACACTTCAGATTGCGCCCGGAAAATCCACCTATCATCCTTATCTTTAGCATGGCAAATGCTCCGTGTGAATGGGGCCCTAAAAATGTATTTCAATACATGGAAATGCTGGAATTAGAAGATTCCTAAAGGACCAAGCATTTACTTTCTTTTCAGACAAACATCAGACATATTCAAGAATAGACATGTGCTGGACATCAAAAAGTTTGACAATGAATTTAGGAAAAGCAGAGATTCAGCTGAACATATTTGTAGACTACAATCCCATAGAAGTAGTCTTGTAATGGAACACAGACTCAAGAAGATGGAGATTAAAAGATGCTCTTTTCCTACAACAAGATGTGGTAAATAACTGTAAAAAAGATTTTGAAAAGGTTTTCTTTTAAAATAAATAACACAGAAGGAATGTCTTCAACCACATGTGGGAAGCAAGTAAAGCTTTTATCAGATGAACTTTATTAGAAGCAGCTGCTAAAAAAAGTGAAAAAGATCAGAACAAAGTAAGATAATAGCAGAAAAAATCCAGAGACTGGAACAAGAACATAAACAACAGTCTTAATAAAAACACTAGCAGAGACCAAACAATTAAAAAACCAGTTAGACATGTTAGAAGTGGTACAGAAAAAATTAAAATTCCTAAAACAAAGATGTTTTGAACATGTGAACAAACCTGGCAGATATCTGGCATATTGTCTCAGGAAGGAAAGAGAAGGAAAGAGAAGGAAAGAGAAGGAAAGAGAAAAAAATAGTAATAACAGGTGTAAAGAAAGTAGACCAAATTACATATGCAGAAATACAGGAACAATTTATCAGTGTTTTTTCAGGATTATATAAAAAGAAATCTGTTACTTAAAAAGATATCCTGATTGCAAAGTTTATGTCAGAAAATAACAATTCAGTTCAAGAAATCTCTCAAGCAATAAAGAACACGAAGAAGGATAAGGCACGAGGAACTGAAAGCATCCTAAAGAATTATTAACAAGTAGGAATAAGTTCTGTTGTGGAAATAAATACAACGAGCTCTAGAAAGAGGCTCTGGGTGGGTGCCCTGGCCTTGGGCACTCAGCGTCAATTTGCTGTGGTGACCTCAACAGGGTATAATGACACAGACCTTATCATTTTCTCCGAGGGAACTGATCTCTACCATCTGAATATCAGTTGTAATTCTGAGTGATCGCCAGTCCACCCCTGGAGACTGGCAACAATTGTTACCCAGGAAAAAATTGCTGGTTTGGAGGGTGGAGTCTATGGCATTTTCTCCGAGGGAACTGATCTCTACCATCTGAATATCAGTTGTAATTCTGAGTGATCGCCAGTCCACCCCTGGAGACTGGCAACAATTGTTACCCAGGAAAAAATTGCTGGTTTGGAGGGTGGAGTCTATGGCATTGTATCTGTATGAGGTACCACCCCTCCTCAAACCCCACCCTCTCCAGGCTCAACCCCTCAAATCTCCAGGAATTTCCCAACCTGGAGTTGGCAACCCTATCTCCTTCCAAGCCAACCATCAACCTACCTTTATCTGCCCCTCTGACTTCAGGTTTCCATCTCCTCCACCTTTCCTGCAGCCTCTACCTAGTACAGTCTTTCTCCACAGTAGGGACCAAGCAGCTCACATCATTTTCCTCTCCCCCTTTTGATTTGCACAACCTGTGAGGTAGATTAGGCTGAAAGTCTGTGAGTGGTCTGAAATCACCCAATCAGTTTCCACAAGAAGAATCTGGGTCTGGCAGACCCAGCTCTGAATGAGCTGAATATCTAGATAGATCACTGAATGCAATTATATGGTACTGCCATCATTAAGCAATTGTACTAAAACAGACACTGCTAGCACTTTACAATATTGAATTGGTTTATAATGAACTGTTTTTAGATGGTTTCATGATAAATTCAATTTATATATGTATTTACTTCTCATGTAAGCCACTCTAAGCCTGCCTCGGTGGGAAGGGCGGGGTATAAATTGAATAAATAAACAAATAAACAAATAACTGCTATGTCACACTGGCTGTCAAAGGGTGGCCACCTCAGCAGAGTATAATGACACAGAGTCTGCTATTTTCTCCAGGGGAACTGATCTCTGCCATCTGGAGAGCAGTTGTAATTCTGAGAGATCTCCAGCCCTCACCTGGAGATTGGCAACAATGTTCCCCCAGGAAGAAAAGTAGTCTGTCTCCGCAGTGGGGACCAAAGCAGCTCATATCATTCTCCTCTCCCCCTTTTGATGTGCACAACAACCCTGTGAGGTAAGTTGGGCTGTTAATGGTCCGAAATCACCCACTCAACTTCCACAGGAAGAACTTGGGTCTGGCAGACCGTGCTCTGAAGTGCTAACTGGTTGTCAGATCCCAAGTCAGGATAACAAACCCACGTTCCAAAGAAGTAAGATTTATTTCCAAAACATGGTTGATCATGAACATACAGAGATTGTTCAGAATAACGACAATACACAGGGGCAAAGTAATATAGGAACTTCAAACTTGGTTAACCCAATGGGCACATTTCCCTCGTAAGGGAGCTGATAAGAAAAGGCGCGAAGCAGCCTGAGAATCACAACAGCCTAATTCATAAACACAAGTTGAGTTCACACGGGAAATCTAATTAAGCTAAGCAAGAAGACATAACACCCCGTCATCCACCTGCAGGAGAAACTTGGCAGTTACAGATGCATACCAGAAGAGAATAACAAATGGGAAGAAGGGAGGAAGGGCAGGAAGAGGGACGGGACGTGTCCCAGAGAAATGGCAGCTCGCTGACAGCTATTTGATATATTCAAGCTATTGCCAAACAGCAGTTTATTTAAAGAGTCATTATCCTAATTACATCATCTATTTCATATATCAATATAGTGACTTCTGAGGAATCTTCAGAGGGTGTCTGACAACCAGGATAAGAGAGATCAGCCCTCCCCTCCAAGTTGCCACGGCCCTATTTTTAGGCAAAATCACATCAACAGCAACATCATTCAACACTTTGCGAACCTTGAACGGACCAATGTATTTCCAACCCAGTTTTTTACTGGGACGTAACATCTTGATATTTTTTTGTGGAGACATATACAGAATCTCCAGGTTTGATATCCCATTCTTTGGTCCTATGTTTATCAGCTTGCAATTTATATGTCTCTTTAGCCGAATCGAGAGTGTGACATAGGAGAGGCCAAGCTGATTGTAAAGACTTGCGTCACGAGCCTGCATCAGAGGGGGGGGGGGTGGGGTTCATATACAGAATCTCCAGGTTTGATATCCCATTCTTTGGTCCTATGTTTATCAGCTTGCAATTTATATGTCTCTTTAGCCGAATCGAGAGTGTGACATAGGAGAGGCCAAGCTGATTGTAAAGACTTGCATCACGAGCCTGCATCAGAGGGGGGG
>NW_015170907.1:320579-320860 GCF_001447785.1 Gekko japonicus | reverse complement strand
TATTCAGCTAAAGGAAGCAATTCATACCAATCAGATTGTTGATAATTAGTGAAACAACGCAAATATTGCTCTAAAGTTTGATTAAGACGTTCTGTGTGGCCGTCGGTCTCGGGATGGTAAGCGCTGCTTAATCCCTGCTCCACCCCCATGAGAGACAACAATTCCCGCCAAAATTTAGAAACAAATTGGGTCCCTCTGTCTGAAATGACCTTGGCAGGTAAAAGATGAAGGCGGACTACGTTACAGAAGAAGGCTTTGGCCAAAGCCTGGGCAGTGGGCAA
>NW_015170907.1:281559-316800 GCF_001447785.1 Gekko japonicus | reverse complement strand
ATAATTAACTGCCGGGCAACTCCGAGGTCTTTCAGGATAAGATCCCGCTTCAAAAAGGCTTTCGCGGGGCCCACTGCCCCGATGAGCAAACGTTTCCCTGGTGCCTTGGGTATCAAACATAGTCCAATCCTCTGAGGCTTTGACCTCTCGTTTCCCCCACTGCGATGGGGTAGGGGGAGGCCAGGGAATAGTCTCATGCCTCGGGATCGCTCCCCCAACGGCACCCCGGGCTTCCATGAAGTCCGATGGCAAGGCAGTGGCCGGTACGGCGCCTCGGTCCTCTGCCCGGAAAAAAGATTTCCCTTCGGCCCAGCTCATGATCGATGTCAGACTCGGGGTGAGGGGGAAAATGGATTCTGAACAAATTGTCAGATCCCAAGTCAGGATAACAAACCCACATTCCAAAGAAGTAAGATTTATTTCCAAAACATGGTTGATCATGAACATACAGAGATTGTTCAGAATAACGACAATACACAGGGGCAAAGTAATATAGGAACTTCAAACTTGGTTAACCCAATGGGCACATTTCCCTCGTAAGGGAGCTGATAAGAAAAGGCGCGAAGCAGCCTGAGAATCACAACAGCCTAATTCATAAACACAAGTTGAGTTCACACGGGAAATCTAATTAAGCTAAGCAAGAAGACATAACACCCCGTCATCCACCTGCAGGAGAAACTTGGCAGTTACAGATGCATACCAGAAGAGAATAACAAATGGGAAGAAGGGAGGAAGGGCAGGAAGAGGGACGGGACGTGTCCCAGAGAAATGGCAGCTCGCTGACACTGCTATGTCACACTGGCTGTCATAGGGTGGCCACCTCAGCAAAGTATAATGACATAGAGTCTGCTATTTTCTCTGGGGAACTGATCTCTGCTATCTGGAGAGCAGTTATAATTCTGACTGATCTCCAGCCCTCACCTGGAAATTGATAAGATAAAACAAAATACAACTGTGAAGTGTTTAATGAAAACTATTACTTGTTTGTATTTTTTCAAATTTTTCTTTATACATTTTTCTTTAAAGCCATATACATGAAAGACTCAAAAGGTTACACTATTTCTCATAAGAACATTGTCTAAGAATTTAAACAAGAATTATCTTCCAAACTTTGAAAAAGCATAAATTGCCAATATCCTTGGCTATAAAGTCCATTTTAAAGGTTTGGTTGTTGAATCGTGTGTCACTCAGGCTGGGACGCATTTCAGGGCATGTCCTCTCTTCCTGCTAGCCTTGTGAAAATTTAGAATTTGATTGTTTCCCAGAGGTTTCCTCCAGCTAAATGCTCACGGCTTAGACAAACTTTCTTATGAGAAATAGTGTAACCTTTTGAGTTTTTCATGTATATGGCTTTTAAGAAAAATTTATAAAGAAAAATTTGAAAAGATACAAACAAGTAATAGTTTTTGTTAAACACTTCATGGTTGTATTTTGTTTTATCTTATCAACTCTTCCCATGAATTCCTTTTGTTGCTCACCTGGAGATTGGCAACAATGCTTCCCCAGGAGGAAAAGTACAGTCTGTCTCTGCAGTGGGGACTAAAGCAGCTCACATCATTCTCCTCTCCCCTTTTTTATCTACACAACAACACTGTGAGGTAGATTAGGTTGAAAGTCTGTGACTGCTCCGAAATCACACACTCAGCTTCCACAGGAAGAACTTGGGTCTGGTAGACCCTGCTCTGAAGTGCTAACTGCTACACCACACTGGCTGTGGTATCAACTGGTTATCATGACTGAACTTCGCCCTTATGAGTCTCCAATCCCAACCTTGACATTGTTGAAGATACACAGGAGACGCAAATGTCTTGGGAACAATTCAGAGAAATGCTTGTTGACACAATTCAACAGGAAGTTTTTTGGGCAGTGAGAGAGTAATTTGAGTGACAATTATAAGGAGTAGAGACTTTTACCAGAACCTGCAGCTACGAGTGAAGATATTCAGCTACAGCAGGCACAAACTCAAAAACAGGATTTCAAACAAGAAGATCTATCTTCTGGACTGACTTTTTCATTTAAAGAGATTGTAATAAGCTATATAGAAGGAACTAATGGAGCTATTAAAAATAGGATAAAATCCAAAACGTATGAAAAGGCAAAAGAGAACATACTCCAGACAGAAAATAAAGTAGAATTTCTGGAATCTCTAAGCAATCTGAAGATTGAGCACAGATGGGAAGACATAAGAGAGAACTTTTTCACATATAAAGAGATGAGACATAGATTTTTTCACATATAAAGAGATGAGACATAGATTTATGATCTTATTAAATAAAAAAATAAAGGAAAGAAAAAGAAGAAAAATAATTAAGGATTATAGTTAGATTGGCATGGGATTTTTTAGGCTTATGGGTAATTGTTTAAAATGAATCATAGTGGTAACTGAATTGTAATTGTAAGATGAGGTATTATTTGAAGCTAAAGTTTCCTTTTCCTTTATATGATATACAAAATAAGATTGAAAAATGGTTCATTTAATTTTCAAATCCCTACAAGTTTGAAAGTTTAGCATGATAGTAGATTGTTTTGGTAAAATTTTAGACATATGTAGTAATTAAGGTCTAGATTAGGAAAATATAACCATGATAATTTAGCAGGAATTAGTATGATCGTATGCAGTAGAAATGATAACAGAGTAATTAGATAAATGATAGATGAAAGGAGATATATAATATTCATTATATATTGGTGCAAAGATAATAGGTTTTTCTTTTTACTGAGGGGGGTAAAATATTAATCAATTAATAGAGTTATGTATGAGAAATTGTAATAGACCAAACATTATATATTACTCTCACTTTATTTTATTTTGTAATTTTCCTTTTTTGTGTGTGTTATTCTGAAAAACCAATAAAATTATTAAAAAACAAAACAAATACATGGTGATAGTGGCTAGCAAAATGGAAATTATTTTTTTAATATTATTTTTATTGGGTTTTTCCAACATAACATGGGTAGAGACATCCAAAAGAGTTTCCTTATATCTGAAACAAAATACTCCAGCATAACAAAATTCTAATAATTATTATCCCTCTTAACAAAGATGTACAGGGCTGTTCATATTTCTGCATAAGCTTCAATCTGCAAAAAGGAGAGAGAAAACAAGAAAAGAAATCCATTAATTTTAACAATTCGTAACTTTTTGTTTTCCTAAATCCCTATAGTCTAATTAACAGACCAGAGGATACTTTATTGCTACTAGATCATTAGAAACAACATTACAGTCCTGTTTTCCCATCTTATGGATACCTTTCATCTTCACAGCATCCCAATATAAGTTTACACTAAATCTCAATAGCTAGCACCTCGTTAATACATCCCATATTATAACTAGTGTTTTTCCCCACAACATCCTGTTATAAGTTAACATTACCTCAATAAACAAGTCTTATCTTGTTTATTGTTAACCCAGAGTCTTATCCTCAGAACCACAAAGTCCAACGAAGGAGCCTTAGAGCTTGGGCACAATACTGTGGGAAAAGTTAGTTAAAGACTGGTGGCAGAGATAGATTCTTTGAGTGAAAGAAGGAACCAACAAGAAATTTAAAATTACATCACACCTAACCACTAAAAATAAGAGAGTGGTAATAGACATGGCTTGGGTATCTTTAACCATGTTAGTTGATTTAGTAGAAGCTGAGATGTTACCTAACACATTTGCTGATCACAACCCCATACTACTTGCATTTAAAGATATACAAAAGAAAACTAGATGGACAATGAATACAGGTCTACTTAGAGACCAAATATTCATAAAGAAAACCAAAACAGAAATCCAAGAATTCTTTGAAAGGAACATACAACCGGACATATCAATACAAACAATATGGGATACCTTTAAAGCATACATTAGAGGATGGTTTATTAACCAAGACGTGTGGAAAAAGAAACAAAAAAGAAAACATAAGAACAAATAAGTAAACAAATTAAAAGAGAAGATAAAATTAAACACAGTTCAGAAAATGAAAAGCCAAGAACCAAATTGAAGTTATTATAACATGAATTTAATTTAATTTTGACACAAGAAATAGCAAAACATAGAGAATACACTAAACTTTATTATTTTGAAAATGCTAACAAACCCTCACAATGGTTATCATACCAAATCAGGAATGAAAATGAAAAAGTCAATCATAGCCATAAAAATTGAAAAAGGAGGAAAAATACAGAATGCAAGACTTGAAAATTATACCAACAAAAGAATGAAAATATGAATCAAATTAAAGAATATCTTTTAAAAAGAAACAAACAAAAATTTAATGAAAACCAGAAACAAATTCTGAATGAACCAATCACGGTTTGTGAAATAGTGGAAGCGATCAAGAAACAAAAGAAGAAGAAAAACTCCTGGTCCAGATGGCTTGCCAATAGAAATCTACCAGGTATTTGAAGACTAGATAATTCTTCCATTTAAAGAAGTAGTACAAGATGTAGGAAAATCGGGCAAACTGCCAGATTTCTGGAACCAGGCAATTATTACATTAATAGCTAAACCGAACACAGAGGGAAACCAAATGAAAAACTATAGACCTATATCATTATTAAACGTAGACTACAAAATATTTGCAAGCATTTTAGCAGCCAGACTGAAAAGAGTTCTGGTACAAACTATTCACCAAGATTAGACAGGTTTCCTACCAAAAAGACATATGAAAAATAATATCAGGACCATTATTAATGTTATAGAATATTACGAGATTCATCCAGAAAAACAAGTAATACTAATGTTTCTAGATGCTGAAAAAGCCTTCGTCAATATATCCTGGGAATTTCTTTTGCAAAAACTGGATATATGGGACTGTGGAACAAACTTACAAACTCTGGTTAGAGCAATCTATAAAAAACAACATGCACAGATTACAATAAATAGAGATATGACCCAAAATATAGAGATTCAGAAAGGCACAAGACAGGGATGTCCCCTTTCACCGTTATTATATATATTTGCATTGGAAACGTTAAATGATCAGGTGAGAGAGAACAAACAGATACAAGGTCTTAAACTAAAAGGAGAAGAATTCAAATTGTTAGCATTTGCTGATGGCCTTCTATTTATAATGGAGAACCCTAAAGACTCCATTACACAACTATTGGAATTAATTTGAGAATATGGACTAGTTGCTGGCCTTAAAGTCAATCTCAAGAAGACTAAACTGTTAACTAAAAACCGCCTTCCGGACACGATACGCGAAATCCAAAAAAATCCACTATGGAAATAGCAAAAAAGTTATATATTTAGGTATTACTCTGACTAATAGAAATAGTAATCTAATAGAAGACAATTATAACACATTATTAACTGAAATTAAAAAAGATTTGGCCAAATGGGAAAGCTTACAGCTCTCTCTTATGGGAAGAATAGCCACAGTAAAAATGAACATATTGCCAAGATTCCTATTCCTAACGCAAAATATCCCAGTTTTAAAGAGATTTCAATTCTTCTCAGATTTAGATAAGATAGCCAGACAATTTATTTGGCATTCGAAAAAAAACTAGAGTAAAATGGAAGTTGTTGCAGAATAGAAAAGAAAGAGGAGGATTTGGTGTCCCCAACTGGAAACTATATTACCAAGCAGCCTTGTTATGCTGGATCAAAGATTGGATAAATTTGGGAAACCTTAGAAGTTTGAAGTTAGAAGGGCATGATCTATGTATGGGATGGCATGCTTACAACCGGTACGGGGATAAAATTAATTCCAACTTCCAACACCATATAATAAGGGGCGCGTTAGCAAAAACCTGGAATAGTATAAAAGAGAGACACTACATAAAAATTCCAAAATGGGTTTCACTGTTAGAGGCTTTTGTAAAACCATCACTAATTACAAAATGTAACAGAGAAAGCTATGAAGTATTATTAGAAAAGAACAATGAATTAAAAACAGAAGAAAATCTCTTATTGCAACACAATATTCAATTATCCTGGTGGCAATATCTACAACTAAAGTCTAGTTACAGTAAAGATAAGTTACATGAATTTGAAAGCAATAAAAATCAACTGGATAAGATTTGGCTTTCCTCAAATGATAAAATGATTCAGAAACTGTATACATTTCTATTAGAGGATTACATGCAAGATGAAGTAAAGTCTTCGATGATTTCTTGGATGAGGGATATAGGCCACAATTTAGATATAGACGCTTGGTCAAAAATATGGAAAACAACTAAACTTATCAGCAACCCTATATAAAGACAATTACCTACATCTCTTAAAAGACATAAAGGAAGACTTAAAACGTTGGCTAAAATACACCTTTCGTTACTAGGTAGAATAGCAACGGTTAAAATGAATATATTACCAAGATTTCTTTTTCTGGCCCAAAATCTACCAATAGTTAACAAACATCAATACTTCAAAGACCTGGAGAGAACTGTAGGAAAATTCATATGGCAATCCAAAAAACCAAGGATTAAAATTAAAGATCTTCAAGGAAATAAAAAGACGGGAGGCTTTGATATGCCAAATTGGCAAGCATATTACTTTCCAGCTCTCATGACATGGATCAAGGAATGGGTATTACTAGAAGATACAAGAATATTAGCGCTAGAGGGATTTGATTTAGCAATGGGTTGGCACGCTTATTTATGGTATGGGAAGGACAAAATCCATTCGAATTTCCATACACATATAATTAGAAGATCTCTTATTAAAGTTTGGAATATAGTAAAAAACAAACTATACTAAAGTCCCTATGTGGGTATCCCCGTTAGAGGCTTTTGCTAAACCATCAATAACACTGGGGAAAAGTAAACAAAGTTATGGTAATTTACTAAATGAAAAAAGAGAGTTGAAGTCTGAGGAGACACTACTATGACAGAATATAAATTTATCTTGGAGGGAAAAAAATGTACTAAAAGCAAGATATAACAAAGACAAAAAAATAGAACTTTATTCTAGTTTAAACAAGATTGACAAGATTTGGCTTTCGTCAAGCGATAAATTAATTCAGAAATTCTATAAAAAACTGATGGAGGATTTCTTACAAGAAGAGACAATAAAACCATACATGCTAGCTTGGGTAAAAGAGATTGGCCATATAATTGAAAAAGAGCAATGGACAAAAACTTGGAAAACAATAAAATATATGAGGGCAACTCCATATAAGGAAAACATTTATAAAATGCTTTATAGGTGGCATTGGACACCGGTAAAAATCGCAAGATGTTTCCCAAAGGCGTCAAATATATGTTGGAGGTGTAGAAGGAATACAGGCTCATATCTCCACATATGGTGGAGCTGCGCCAAAATTCGGAGTTTCTGGCAAAAAATCCAAAAAATATTTTTAAGGGTCTTAAAAATCAATAAACCACTAGCACCGGAAATATGTCTACTTAATATGTTACCGGATACATTAAAAGAACATGTACATATAATAGTGTATATACTGACAGCAGCTAGAATACTCATAGCGAAGAGATGGAAATCAGAAAATTTACCCTCTATAAGAGAATTGAAATATAAAATCCTAGAGGTAGCAGAAATGGATAAACTAAATATTAATTTACAAAATAAACCAGAAAAGTCTTTTTGGGATAGATGGGGAATAGTATATGACTGGCTGAAAATAGAAAAATTAGATACCGTAATAAAGAATTAATATGCTAGTATAAGATATGTGATATATTAGCAAAAGATGAATTTTACATTGTGTAATGTATAATCTTTTTTCAAATATTATTTTTTTATCTTAGTTCTGTTAAAGAAAAATGAAAAATAAAATTACAGAAGAAAACAACTAAACTTATGAGGGCCATTTCATATAAAGAAAATATTTTCAAGATGTTTCATAGATGGTATTGGCTTCCAGAAAAAATAGCAAAATGTTATAAAACTTGCTCAAACAAATGTTGGAAATGCAAAGTAAATGTATGTACGTTCTATCACATGTGGTGGCATTGTGTAAAAATACAAAAATACTGGCGAAAAGTACAGAAAATAATTTTGGAAATTGTCAATGTAAATCTAAGGTTAGATCCAGAATGCTATTTAGATTCCGGATGATGTTCACCATCATGATATGCATTTAATGATACTGATAATAACATCAGCTAGAATTTTGTTGGCGAAATATTGGAAATCAGAGAATTGGTAAGAATTAACTTATAGATTGTTGAATTTAGCAGAAATGAACAAGCTGAGTATTTTAATGCAAGGCAAGGATGAAGAAATATATACGAAAAGATGGTCGAGAGTGTATAAATGGATAAATTATGAGCTAGAAAGATAGAGTCATTATGTATTAAACTTATGATGACATGTGTTTGTTTATATATATATGGAAAACATATAAATAAACAGTTAAAAAATATAAGAGAGAGGTACCAGTCCATACATACTTGTACTTCAAATAAAACTTTGTTGGTCTTAAAGGTTCCCTTGGGCTCGAACTTTGTTATGATACCAACTGACTGTGAGGATTCATTTCTAACAGAGTTTTTAATTTCCACTAAGGTCCTGGTCACACGGGAGGATTTGCCCCGCAAGAGGGACGGATCGGGGGCACATCAAATGGGCGTGATCACACCGCAACATCTGGGAAGTGGAGCGCACCTGTCCCTGATCCATTCCTTTCGGCTGAAACCGCGCATCAACCCCCCCTAGAAAACACTACTACCTACCTGAAAATCTGCATCAAGGGCAGCCATGGGATTGCCGGCGCACCTGTCTCCGGCAGCATGCAAGGCCCCTGGCCAAACTGCGCAGGTGCGCACATGCACAGCGGGCTGCCTCGCTCTCCGTTCCGTGGCTTTCCCCCGGCATCTGATCATGCCGGGGAGCAACTATGTGGCGGCTCGGGGAATCTGTCTGATCCTGCCGCAGCGCGTCTCTTTTGATGCGGCTCAAAAAAGCCGCACTTTGGCCGTGTCTTTCCCCCCAGTGTAACGGGGCCAACGGCTGCAAACCTAAAAGCTGCACTACCCATAAAGCATTAAGACCAATGAAGCCCCATTAGTTTAAATGAGAAACTTTAAGAACATGCTTAACTCCTCAATGGAACTCTGAAAAATTTACCAACCCATTTCCCAGGCATAAGCTAGAATGAAATGCATCCTGTTGGACGTTCCAGATGCGATGTCCCCTGTCTCAGACCTCCAGACTGAGTGGCAAGAGAGACTAGATAGCTAGACAGGCAAACTGACCTTTCTTCCTGTATCTACTCTTCTGCCACTGTTCTCTTTGATATGCAGATTGTGTTCTCAGGGATCAATTTCCCTTTCCTGCTTCTCTCTCACTCTGAATGAAGGCTTGCTCTCTACCTACAGGCTCAAGAGAGGGACATGCGGTCCTCTCTTGACACCATGAGGTAGATGAGCCTCTCTAGTAATCTATCAATCTCTGCTCTTTCCTATCCAAAGTGTGCTTCTCAAATAGAGAGAAGTATTTCTCTTCTGAACTTGCAATATGGCTCTGTGTAGCTTTGTAAGGTGAGTAACCTGGTAGAGTTATGCTCCTGGGTTTGTAGCTTTATTTAAGCACTCTACTAACTAATGGTGACTGAACTCACCACACCAGTTAACCTCAATACATCCTTGCAGAAATCGCATTCATTTCCATAAAGCAGGGGTAGGGAACGTTCCTATAAGAGTATGTAAATACTCAAATTCCTCCGCTCAAACCTTACAGAGGTGGAAGGCAAACGACTAATGTTAAAAGCTTGGACTTAGCCTCATTTACACGTTTTCTAAAAGTGCTTCTTTAAGAGGAAACGTCTACTGCATGACATGTCTCCATTAAATACCAACCAACGAAACAACAACCGAACCAAACAACAACAATAACAAAATAGCCCCCACAACCGTCCAAAGGGGCTTTCAGCGAACAATATGTAGACTCAGGAACCACCTTCTTAGCCAGTCGCGGTAAAGTCCAATTCTCAGGAAACGACCAGCAGGGGTCACTACTGTGCCAGCGCAGCCGTGCTACCTCCGGAGCCGGTGCTGCTAGGGCAGCAGGAGGTGAAAGGTTGGCAGGAGCAGAAGGGAGGAGGGAAAGGAAGGGAGGCGACGCAGGCTGGTGGGGCAGCAGAGCTACACAGGGACCCGGCGGACGTGCCCAGCAGCTGGGCAGGGAGTAGCCGCGCCACGAAAGCGACGCAGTAGCTCATCCGAGACTTTGCTCACAGGCGGTTCTTGGACTAGCGCGCGACGGCGACCACCAGAGCGACTCTGCCCGCCGCAGGTCTCGGAGCTCTTCCTTGCGTTAGCGCTCCCAGTTGCTGCCTCCGTCCTCGGACATGCCGGTGACAGAGAGCCGGGCAGCGGAGCCTCACCTCAGCCGCGAGGGCGCGCCAGGCAAAGGGGCGATGCTGCTCTCTCGGCCGCTCGGCTTCTCCTGCGGGACTAGACACTGAGCATTCGCTGCGCCTCCGTCGGGGCAGGTGGCGCGTCTGGTGCGTTTGGCGCCAACCTCGCTCTCGAGGCCGTTTGCTGGGA
Source organism: Gekko japonicus (assembly GCF_001447785.1). Classification (NCBI taxonomy): domain Eukaryota; kingdom Metazoa; phylum Chordata; class Lepidosauria; order Squamata; family Gekkonidae; genus Gekko; species Gekko japonicus. Next base: position 306,366 of record NW_015170907.1, on the reverse strand, counting down.
ACTTTTGGGGCGTGAAAGGAGCCCTGCGTTTCCCCGAGCGGAGGAAGGCGTGCTGGAGCGGCTCGAGGGAAAGCCTCTCCGAGAGCTGCGCTCCTTTGCCCTCTTGGCTTCGCGGGGGGAAGGAGGAAGGCGACGCGCCGGGTGAGTGGAGGAGCACCGTTCGCCCCGCCGAGAGAGGGGTCCGCTTGACTTCATTCACCCGGTGTAGGTACTTAATTGGAGGCCTTTTCCTTCAGACGATGGTGGGAATGGCTTCTATTTGCCCCAGTGCCTTCCTGATCCTCTTTGGACACAAAAGAGCACTCCCCAGCGAGGGAAGCGGAGGGGGAATAAATCATTAATCCAAGAAAAATGCTTGGTCTACCCGTTCAAGGCAGGGTGGGGGTGAGCAGCCTGTATGCTGAGGAGCAGGAAATGTAGCATGGGCGCCCATTCCTACTGTTTCTCGAGTTCTTCTGGGCCGAAGTCTGATTCACTGTGTAGGCCTTGAGTGATATTATATTTCTGCCTGTGATGGGATTGCACTGTTTGGAAGGGAGTTTTGCCTTGCATTTAAGGGAATTCTGGGATCCAAAAGTCAGTGGTTTCTTATGGCTGAACAGTGAATCCCAGAAGACTCCAAGGTGTTTGCCTTGTGACCCTCGCAGTCAGTGCCTGAAAGAACTAAGTATAATGTGAATACCTTGATGTTAAATGAGGATTTGTATTGTCAGGCAACTAATTTATTTTTTCACCTTTTTTCTCTTCACCTTCAGGGCATCGAAAGAGAGAAGTTCAATCTATTTTGCTAGATGTCTGAAGAGGATTATTCCTGTATTGTTTAGCCCAATACATTATTAACAGCTGGAGCCACAACTTCAGAAGGTCAAAGAATAATGTGCTCTGTTCACCTTATTTGATCTGGGTTGCTGAGCCAAATAAATTGTTTGCCAGTGCTGTGTTAAGCACTCTCTGGATTTCCCTTATTCCTGGGCTTGAACTTGCCTTCATCTCTTATTCCCATTTGCCTTCAGACATCAAAGCACAGAAACAGCCATGGGCTGTTTTTGTGCAGTCCCGGAGGAGTTCTATTGTGAAGTTCTGCTTCTGGATGAATCCAAATTGACCTTAACCACTCAGCAGCAGGGGATAAAGGTAAGTGTGCAGCCTATTCTGTTTTCACTGGGGTTACCCAGGCGCTTGTCAATAGTGCTTGAAATGCTTTGTCTGGCATTGAGCAATAGGGGGCAAATCTGCTTGGAAACACTGTTCAGAGAGAGAGAGCACTCTTATCGGAACAGACTTGCATCTAATTACCAGGAAATGGCCTTGTCAAGAGGCATTTGACTTTGCATCACATTTCATTACCTGAGAAGTAGTTGAAATGGATCCTAGAAACAAATAAAATCTCAATAACACCATGTTACATAAGCTTGTGTTAGTGGTGCAAGATCTTTTGAAAACTTTGTTTTCTAGGTAGCTTCTTTGTGTTATGTAATGTATTTTGTGCTATAATTTTCAGGTGTTGTGAGCCTTTTATTATATAACAAAAGAAGTTCCTTTAAATGTGTCCACAAGCAAGGATATGTCTAATGTTTACCTAATATATTTATACTTTGTTAAAGAATCAAGCTTTATAAAGGTACTGAACACATCAGTCCATGGAGAAGTTTACTAAGCGCCAGTCTTTTTAAGCACATTCCTTCTATGTCAATAAGAAAGGTAAATATGTCACCATGTGCTTTAGGTCTCCATTGGGACCAGTGAGATGTAAGGGTGCTCCCCATCCAAAAAATGAATGGAAATTGACAAAGGCAAATTGACAAAGTCAGCAGGCGCCAGTTCTATAAAGGGGCATTATGAGATGAGTGATTTTTCCAGTTTGGGGAAGAAGACCATGACCGCAATTCTTCTTGGTACATTTTGTTTCACTTGTATTTTACTGATTATGCTTATATTCTCCTTTTCCTTGTTATACGAGATGGATTAAAATTCTAAAATAAATCCAGAAGTAAAACGATAAAACCTCACACATGCTGGGTCACGAGTGCATTACTGGACTTACAGTCAGACATAGCATCAGGCAAATTCACCTTAAAGAGCTCTCATTAGCTTGGTGCTGCAAGAGCGGAGAAGGAGGCTCTGTCCAGGTGCCCTAAGAAGGACACGTGGAGCCAGAAAATGGGAGAAAAGCCCCCCCTCCTTTCTGCTAGCTAAAGCAGGGTGAGAGAAGCTCCTCCTCCTCCCCTTGCAGCACTGAGTGAACAAGTGCTTGATGTACGTCTTGACTGTGAGTCTGATATGTGTCAGGATATTGTGTAGTTACACCCTCAGTCCTTAAGATATGTGGATCCTAGGACTTGAATTGAACTTAGAAACAAACTGGCAGCCAATATAGCTATTTAAAAATAGGCAAGATGTGTTCACAGCAGGTATTCCCGGTAATAGTTGGGCTGCCACATTCTGGAGCAGTTGCAATTTTGGGGTTGTCCTCAGAGGCAGCCCCATATAGGGCACATTCCGGTAGTAAAAGTGTGAGGTTGCAAAATTATGGATTAACATGGCCAGATCAGTTGTCTTTAGTAGTACCATTGACAAACCAGGTACAGCTGATAGAAATCACTTTTGACCACTGTGCCAACCTGATTTTCAAACAGAAAAGGGGGTCCATGCACACTCACAGGATCTTAAAATGCTTTTCAAATGATAGCTCCGTTCTGTCCAAAGCAAGTGGATTCTGTCCCTCCAAATCATCAGATTTCCTAATTAGCATTACCTCTGTCTTGTTTGTTTGCAATGCCATAGATGTCACCCTCCAAACCAACCATTTCCTCCTGGGGAACCATTGTTGCCAGTCTCCAGGTGAGGGCTGGAGATCACTCAGAATTACAACTACTCTTCAGGTAAAAGAGATCAGTTCCCCTGGAGAAAACGGTGAACTCTGTGTCATTATACCATGCTGAGGTCACCACAGCAGATTGATGCTGGGTACCCAAGGCCGGTGCACTCACCCAGACCCTCTTGCTAGAGCTTCTTGTATTCATTTCCACAACGGGCCTTATTCTTAGTGGATATATAAAGCAGTAGTCCTAGGAGTAAATCTCTCTGAATGTGGTGTAACTTACTTCCAAGGAGAAGCATTAGAGTGGCTTTAAGAAACTTATTTATAGATATGTGTGTTGTCTTCTTCTGGCTTTCTAGTAGATGTGTAGTATACATAGCCTGTTGCATTGGTGTGCATATGTGTTAGACTGCCTTCTACATCCTAAAAATGATAACATACTTGGGTTCAATAGTGAAGTTGTTCTGCCAGAGGCCTGTCTGTTAAGATTGCCTCTTCATGAATTCACTTCATAAACTTACTCATTAGTGTGAAACAAAAACTGTTTGTAACAATTAGAGAGCTTTGATACTAGTTTAAATGGAAGTTTAAATTTACATCCTGACCTTAGTATATTTACTGTGAAGATAGTCTTATTGATTTCAGTGGGGCTTATTTCCAATGACATATCCTTAGGACTGGAAACCAAGTGAGTAATGTATATTCTCCAATCTCTTTTGTGCAGTGAAAGTTGTGTCTGAAGGCAATTTACACTTCAGATGATATTAAGTGTATTACCCACAGTGTAATATGTGAATATGAATGATATGTTTTTACAAGCATGTGGATCATATGGTAGGGATCCAGGACTGGCTGTAGTTCCTAGTTGAGCTAATGCATGATCAGGCCACAGTTGTCTTAAGGTGATTTAACTTTGTATTGGATTGTGCAATATCCAGATATTGCATTGTTGACCTAAAATCACCATGTCGCAGCAGATTTGCAAAGGTTGGATTGTGCATTAAAGTGTTGAATTTATTAAAACGTTTCGACACCTACAAGGCTGAGCAAGGACTTGGGATTTCTTGGTCACCTTAGGTGCTACCTATTTTAGCAAAGCTTGAGACTCCCCACCCATTACTGATACTATGCAGTTTAGCAGAACTAGTGAATAGTCTCTTGTTTAGATACAAATTTTATGTATTTACTTTTCACCTTGTGCTTTGTGTATTTCATGGCCTGTGAACCCAGCTGTTTTTTTTGGTTTTTTTAATATGAAAGGTCTGCCTAGTGAAGAGACATGCACATTACAACTGAAGAAGTGGGCTCTAGTCCACAAAAAATTTATACTAGAATAAATTTCTTGTTAATCTTTGAGGTGTTGCTGAGCTCACTGGTATGAATTTATCATCCTTTGAGCATACACTTGAGGTCAGCACTTGAAGGATACCTGTGAAGGTATCACAGACCAATCTGGGTGCTGTTCATTCATAAAACACTTGGGTCCTGAGAGATGTGAGTATCAGTGGAGGAGAATATGTGCAGGTATATAAGAACACAGTTTTTGGCTACCTTAGATTTAAGAGTGTTCTGAGGACCTAAGGAAGGGCATAGTGATTTTCAGAATTAGGTCAGCCAACGGGACAATGACGAGGCATGCAGGGCAGGTTCTAAGGGAGGAGCTGTTAGGCAGAGAAATGAGCAAGTATAAAGTAGGTCTGTCAGGACCTGTTATTTCTTAGACTGCAAACAGATTTAGCACTGAAATAAGTCTGTGCGTATTTTCTTCTCTGGGCTGAGCCTGCTTATTTCTTAGCTTTGCAATGCAAAGAAGGACACATAAATGTTCCTAACACTGATTAAGTTATCAATCTTGTCTCTCTCCCCATGCATCATGTAGGCTATATGCCTTTTAATATACCATATAGGCACACATTTAATTAAATATTAATTCATCATATTCTTATTTAATGTACACTCATTTTTTATCAGTTGCAAGAGCGCTTTGTGGATGTGTGGGGGGAGGTGGATTTGTGCTGTCACAGGGGCCAGCCAATTAGGGCTGTGCACAGTTGGCTTTTGCTGCAAACCCTGCTGAGAAAATAGTTTGTCTTGCCAAATCACAGTGAGTGCGCTTTCAGAAGGTCTTCACAATCAAATAGCGTACGTGTGTATTTTGGATAATGAACAAGCAAGGAAAAAGCAGTGATATACAACTGATGGAGAGACTGTATTTGTGTCAGTTGGTATTAGCAACTCTGTATGGTATGGAGTGCATGTTACAAAGGACTTGAGTTTGTTGGGAAACAACATGAGAACTTTTTATCACAAGGACTACAGAAGCTTTGTGCCTCTGAGATGGATTTTTTTGTTTTGTGATCACAGCACACAGGAAGAGGAGGCTGTAGCCTCTCCCCAGCACTGTTTGCATCTGCAAACTGCCCCAGGAGCTGTCTTTGTCTCCATTGTAAAACTCACACAACACAGCCGGTAGTGGCCCCTTCAGGCGGCTTTCAGACGTGCAAACAGCAAGGGGGAGCGCTACAGCTGACCCTCTTTGTGTGCTGTGGTTGCGAATGGAAAAGAGCTGATGTGTTCATGGGAGGTGCATAACTCCCGTCACTCTTTATATTGTGTAGATGGTGCAGTGGAGAGGAGTGATGCCCAGTAGTGGTTCTTGGTTTAAAGCAGAGGTGTCGACTTAGGCTGGGCCATGTGTGCCATAAAATGTAATGCCCGGCACCGGAGATACAAACTTTATAAAGGACAGCAGGTGGTAATCTCTGACTTGGTGTGTCCTCACGGCAAGGCCCCATGGGCTGGGGGGGAGTGCAGAGGAAAACCCACATGGATGGACTGGAGAGCCAGCAGTACTGTGCTGGGCTGGGCAGATGCTCCCCAGCCCACTCCTCATGCCAATGTTGTGAGCCCAGGCCCCAGGGTAAAAACATGAAGTGGCTGGGCATTGCAAGCTTCCCTTCTGCCCCAAAGCCGCCATAGAAGGAGACTGGGAAGACAAGTTGAACTACCCCCCCCCCTCGCCTGCAGAAGCAGGGAGGTGGTGGCCCAGGTCTAAGACCATGTGCACGGCAGGGCCCAGGTCAACTAAAGCCCAATAAGCCGGAGGCGCCCATGAGACAGTGGCTGCCTCTGCCCAAGACCACCAGGGGATGCTGGGGGTTCAAGTCTCGCCATTCCCATGTAGCAGCAGCTACCCAGCCCACAGGCTGCCTGATTATCTGATGGGGGAGCGGGCAACGCGGGCACAAGGCCACGCATGTGGCAGAGGCCAGCAGCACCCCCTCACGAGGCAGCAGCCACCTACAACTGAAGATCACCGGGTGGTCCAAGGGGAAGGGAGGCCTGGCGGCCACAGCAGAGGATCATCTGCATCCCTCCATGTGCAAATGCCGATCCCTGTGACCATCGGGGACAGCATCCCCGGAACTGCAGACCAAGCAGAGAGGCATGCACCCTCCCCTTGGAACCCTGAGTTGGCATGAAATGTGACTTTGGTGGCTTCCGACTTATCAACGAAGTTGCCACTGAACCAAGGGGGTTCTGCTTGATTGCTGCAGAAGAGGTTGTTCCATCATGCTGAAGCCACAATTGGAGTGGCTCCGCTCACTCCCTTCTCCCCAAGCAGCCTTCTGTTACCTCCCTTGCACCAGTTGCTTACAGGCCAGATAGGAGCCCTGGATGGGCCAGTTCTGACACTCAGACCTTACATTTGACGCCTCTGGTTTAGAGAATGGTGATATATCTGCAGCTTGTTCCCTGGATGCATTTTTAGTTAGCCATGTGGACATCTGTATTGCTACTATTCATGTGGAGGTAAATCATGGCTTCTCCTCCCGATGCCTTTTTTTGGTACTTTCTTGACAAGGCTATGCACCTGCTATGCAACACGCTTGTCCTGCTTGCAACAGTAGTTGGGGACCAGCCATGGTAACCAGGAAGAAGATGGTTTTTGTACCTCCAGCAGCATTCAGAAACTTAAAAGATGTGCAGACTGCACTGGGGGTGTTACTTTCTCCTGGTATTATTCCACACTGCTGGGGAATGTGTGGTCTTGGACAGGAGTCAGACCTATGTGATTTATTTATATTCTGCTTTTTTCCCAGTGGGGACCCTAAGTAATTAACAATACAGAAAAAAAATACTACAGAAGCAAAAAGGAAAAAGTGTGGGGGAAGGGTTCTGAGTTCCAAGCAAGCCTCTCTATCTCTCCCCCCCCCCCCATAGATCTTTTGCCCAGCTCCAGGCTAAGAGCACTTTAGCTCACTCCACTGAGTACATGCATACCCTAGGTGCCTTTGAGCGAAGGGGACAACAAACTCAGTGAAACATTATTCATCTGATGCTAGCCAGCTGGATCTTCCCCAGTTTTTCCTCTGCCAGTTTCTGATTGACCCCACTCATGTGGTGGTTGAAGTTATAGACGACCCGATGGGTTCCATGCCATTATGTGTTGTGAGTAAATGAAAACATGAGCCTTACTCCCCTATGTACACCAGCTAAGTGATTCATGAATTAAAGAGAACACAGGTTGGGTCCAAGAACCCCCACCCTGCGTCCTGTATAACAGTCACATGTGAGTTGTAGATTCTCCTCAGTTCCTGTGTGCCCAGTTGGTATAATGAGCATGGTACATGTGGAGAAGGGGCTTCAGTCTTCCCTCCTGTGCCATTTTTCTGACCAGAAGCTGTCTGACTGGTGTGGGTTATTCCAGCCGGCCAAATTGCATACCCCCAGGACTATTACAGGTAAGGAAGATGGTGCAGGAGGGAAGGCTAAAGCCTCCTCTTCACACATACTGCAGTAGTGATCTGAATTAGTCACTCTATATGTAGGAATTGAGGAGCACCTACAGCTCATGTATAACTGTTACACAGGATACAGGGTGGGGACCCTGGAGATAACCTTTGTTCTCCATAATTTGTGAATCTTATGTCATATTACATGCTTCCTTTTAAACATGCTTAGGATCACAATCTTAATGTAGTTTTCCCAGTTTCTAGGATCACTATGGAGACTATGATTCAAGAACTGTCATGTCTTACCAGCTGTTTAGGGCCTGGGTGGCTCAGAAGCTGACAGGGGTTATTGCTTTGCTCTCGGGGTTACAGCATATCTTGCAGCCCTTCCACGTATAACTGTTGACTTCAGACTGGTTCATGCCATTCCGGCCAATTAAGTAGGATGGAAAGTGAAATAAGTTACAACCAAGTCATGAAAAAAAAATGAGTCAGCACATGCTGAAGCATGCACAGGATGTTGTCATCGCTGAGTACAATTGTGGGAACTGGTTGACTAAGACTTAACGGGAAATTAAACGTTGGAGCTTCAAGTGGTGCTGCATAGATATCTGGGGACCTGGTAGGACTTTGTCCATGAGATCATAAGACAAGCAGCCTATCTAGTTCAACCTCCTGTTTCCCACAGTGACCAAAGCCTCTTCCAGCAACAAGCATTTAGAAATATGCTGCCTCCAAACATGGCAGCCGTACTCAGCAGTCATGGCTAACAGGTGTTGATGGACTTGTCCTCCATGAATTCGTTCACTGTTTTAAAGCCATCCAGGCTGACCATCGCAGCATCCTGTGGCAATGAATTCCATAAATTTTGGTCTATTGCCCTTTATTCTGTTTTCGACAGTTGTTTTCTACCATTGGGACACTTCTGCCAGTGTCTGTGGAGGTGATTTCAATCAGTTTCTGTCTCCTACTGAAGACCCCTACATAAGGCCCAGCACTGTTCCTTGGGGAGCCAGAGGCAGTTTTTCAGAGAAGAAAGGGTGAAAAGTCCTGTTCTGCAAGCTCTGTGCTGCTTATAATTTTGGTTTGATGCAAGGCATTTCATACACATTTTCAGAGCTCATCTACACAATCCTGAGCACTAGAAGCTAGTTGTATTCTCAAGAATTGTGTCATGCAGTTTACATTTGCCCTTGGAGCAGCAGAAGGCATAGAGGAAGCCTTCTCATTTTGGGGCTGTTTACACTCTGCCTTGCATTGTGATGTGCAGTCTTTTTTGGTGTATTTTTGTACTTTTTTATATGTGTGTACGCGCCCACGCGCACCTGGAAGTCATGGCGACCTCTGGTGACTGACCCCTACTAGGGGCCTGGAGGATATTCAGAGAGGTGGCTCTCCCGCCTTTGGTATTTCAAGGAGGTCTCCTATTCAAGCACTTGCCAGAGTTGACCCTGTGTAGCTTCCAAGATCTGATACGATCGGGCTTGCCTGGCTATCCAGGTCAGGGCGTGATGTGCAGTCTTAAAAGCTTTTCATGGCAGTCAAGGAGTGCTGTAGGTCTTTGACTGCTCATCTCTGATATCTCTTTTATCTGGCCCATGCCTCAAGATGTTCTGGAAAGACTGGCTTGTCTGAATGGAAGTCTGATAATGTGACGAGTCTAGGGTTATTCTTAGACCTAACCATATTTTTTTAAAACTGATTGACCTTCGCTGAAGAGTGCCTTTTTCATTTATGTCTAACTGGTAGATTGTTTTCCATTTTGGACTCGGTGGGCCTGGCACTACTGATCCATGCCAATTTAACTTCCAAGTTGGATTATTGCCATGCACTCTTTGTGTGGACTGACTTGGAAGATGACTCAGAACTGTGTTTTGCACAAAATGCTGCCACCTACCTGTTGGTTGGTTTGCTACTATTCACCAACCAATTGGATTATTGCATCCCTCACTTCCAGAACAGTCTTCGACTCCCCATCAGTTTAGGGTACAGTGTCCTATAACAGCCCCTTAACAGGGCAGATCTCCTAAGGCAAGGTATTATGAAATTTGAGGTAATTTTTTACTTTGAAATGTATGGTCCCAACAGAACTGCTAAATTTGTGATGATACACTCAAATATTGGATGGAAAGAGACTGAAGTAAAGCTTAATAATTTGGCATATTGGGAAGAAATTTGAAGTATTAAAAATATAGTTGTATATGTATATGTGAATGAGCCTATCAGCTCTTTTTTTATTTCTGACATTCATTTGGAAGACCAAAAGAAACAAAAGATCTTGCAATTTTTTCTGTAAATTAACCTCTCTTTGAAAAGACTGTTATTTGAAATAGATTACTAATTTCCCCTCCTGCATCTTTGCAGATGAGACCAGCAATTTTGAATTCTCTGTGGGATAACAGTGTAATGAATGACTGTTGAGACACTATTTTCCTAGGGTGCATCTAACTAAATTAATGAAACTGGCATGACAGCTCGACAGAAACCCATTAATTTTTAAATGAAGTTACCTCCTGGTCAGCCTGAGGTTTGAACAATAATGTTGTGGGATGGGGCTGTTGTTAGTGGGTTTAATGAACAGTAATTTTGTAATGCAAGCAGAAAACATGCAAAAATTGTATTCTTTAAATTTAATAATCTTCTATTTGCATCCCTAATTTGGACTCCTATTATAGAAGCAGTGGGTTTAGAAGGATGTCCCCTGCAAAATAAATTACATTCAGCTCTGTCTCTTTGAAAATTGCTAACCAAAGTGAAACTACCAACTGCTGAATTACAGTGATTGGGAAGTAGGTTTCCATTACCTTGAAGGGCATTGAATTCTGATTATTGGGAGGTCCCTTTTGCTTAAGGCCGTGATCTCTTGGAAATGATAAAACTAAATCTTGTGTTATATTTGGCTATTAGGTTGGTGACATGTCCGAGAAAGAGAGATCTGGTAACTTTAATTGTATTATGTTGCAGTTTTTATCACAGATTTATAGTTTTAATACAGATATAGTATAGCTGCCATTGCATGGCAACTGAAGCAGCTGCAGAGGGAGCCAGGGAGGCACAAAGCAGGAGATTAAGGAGTTCCAGGAAGCCACAGCCAACATCCTCAAAGTTTGGATGATTGATAGGTTGGGAGTAGAACTGAGTTGCCACACTGGGAGTCTTGCCATGCATTTGCCCACTTTTAAGATGTATTTTTATTGCTATAAAATAAATGAATTGGGGGGGGGGGGGTAGGCAGGAGAAGCAGAGCAGAAAGGGAAGCAAAAATGGCATAACTATTGCAGAAGAATCAGAAGGACTCTCAGGTGTTACAAAACAAAAATGTCAGATGAAGGTGATTGATGGGGAGTGAGCGCAGCTTTGATATGTGTTCAGGGCCGGCTCGCCCGCTAGGCAAACTAGGTGCTCGCCTAGGGCATGCCAGCCCTCAGGGGCGCCAAACTGCGCCCCGCCACCCCCACCTGCCAAACAGCTGCTGCTGCCCTGCGCACCACGGCCGGACTGCAAGCGCGCCTCTAAGTGTAGTTGTTTGTCTTTGTGTAATTTGCTGTCTAGGAATTTGTTTAGGAGAGCAAAATGGGGTGGTGGATGATGCTATGATCAATACACTGTGGGGCAGGAAGCTATATGGTGGTGGGAGAAGATCAGGCTGTCGCGGAGTGCGCTACCTGGCGTCCCCAGGTCACCGTTGAATTCAATAATCCAATTGCACCCTGCTGAGGTTCCACTATAGTCACCACACAGACTCAGTTTTAGTGGTTAACTATGTACAGTGAAGTTTATTTACAGAACACAGCTCTCACCGACAAAATGCTTCGCCAGACAGTCAACATCCAAATCAGCACACAGTGTACAGAACACACACAGTTATATACATTGAATGACCAATCATATTACTGCTGAGTCACTCAGATAAGAGATCAGCATTGTACCAGCCAGAACCGGTTTGCTCTGGTCTCCTGGACTGACAGTCACTTTGACACCTGTCACAATAGATTGGCATGATCTATTTACACAGTTACACATGCATCACACATGCTGAATACTTATGCATTCCAACAGGCGGGTGCTGCAGCCAGCGCCTGCTCTTTACACAAGATGGGGCTCTTCTTCGGCTCCTCCTGCGCCCGGCTGGCGTGCCGGGTCTAAGCTCGCCTCGGCAGAAGAGCCCGCGCATAAAAGCAGGAGCCCTCCGAGCACAGGGCAGCGCGCTTGGACGGCCCCTCTTACCTAGGACCCCCCTTCGGAGGCTGTATTGTGGCCTCGTCCCGGGATGCCCCCGCCGCCAACCCACCACCGGACTAGCCCTGGCCCCGCCTCTGACAGCCCACGCCGCCGGCACCCGCCCAGCCCTCACCGGCTGGCCAAGGAGGAGCACACCACCTGCAAAGCAATCCGGAGAGCTGAAGGAGGGGGAGGGAGGAGGGACACCCCTCCTGTGCCAGAAGGGCATTTCAGTTTCTATTAAGTTCTCTCCAGGCCCTGCCTGGAGGTTGGCAAAGTGCAGGGGTGGCGCCAGAATGTAGCCCCGCCTAGGGTGCAAAAAAACCTTGGGCAGGCCCTGTATGTGTTACAGATATGTGTTACACTTAAAACTTTAGAACTGAATGTAAAATGGTAGAAGGTAAGATTTAGATGTAACAGAAAATATTGTGGAAGAGAAAAAGGTAAGGTGTTATAACTTCATTTTCTTTTTCCAGAGTGATTTCCTGGAAAAATAGAAAAAGAGTTGGTTTTTATACCCTGCTTTTCTCTGCCCTAAGGAGAGTCAAAGTTGCTTACAATCACCTTTCCCTTCCTCTCCCCACAAAAGGCACCTTGTGAGGTAGGTGGGACTGAGAGAGTCCTGATAGAACTGTGACTGGCCCAAGGTTACCCAGCAAGGTTCATGTGGAGGAGGAGTGGGGAATCAAACCCGTTCTTCAGATTAGAGTCTGCTAGTCGTAACCATTATGCCGCGTCGCTCTTAACCACTACGACATAAACCCTTTGTCTTCCCTTGGTTCTCTAGTCTGCCTGGCCATCAAAAGATTGCTAAACAGTATATACACTTATTTTATCTCACAGTTGCTCTTCTTCCACATTTATCCCCTTGCATTCCTCTTTGGCTTGTTGCTATGACCGCTTTGCTACATGGTAGCTTAACAAAAGATTGGCTTTTGTAGTATAAGTCACATAACCAGTCTTCTGGTGTAGTGTTCAACATATGCCCCTTCTTACTCCAAAAAAGCTCTAAGGCTGGCAATCTGATTGTAATACTACATTCACACCCTCTGGCTGGATTAAAATCTGGACATCACCCTCCCTCAGCTCCCATTCTTTGAATATTCAGCTCCAGAGCTATAAAATACTTACTCGATGGTACCTTATACCTACCAGGTTTCATAAAATTTCTAATTTGAATTCCCCTCTATGTTGGAGGTCATTTGGTGAACGAGGCACGTTTTTTCACTGTTGGTGGTCGTGCATTTATGTTCAACAATTCTGGTCCAAAATAGTTTTGTCGATAAAAGATATTACTGGTTACTTGCTCCCTATGCAGCCCGACCTTATTCTCTTAAATTATTGGAATGACACGCATATACCTAAACTTAGACAAGAACTCATCTCAGTTTTATTGATGGCTGCAAAGGTAGTCATTGCTGGTAGTTGGAAGTCTCCAAATAAAGTGTTATTATCATCATGGCATTTAAAGATATGGGAATATTATGCAATGGATAAAATATCCGATGTTGTTGCTAGTGCTAATTTGCCTAATAGGAAATCAAACCTTATCTTGAAATGGTTTCATTTTCTAGAATTTATATTTAACGTTGATTCCGCTAAATTCAAGGTTCCTCAAAAATACTATGAAGTTTTTCATTGCATGTAAACTTTTCTGAACAGCGTTTCTACATTTATTACTACCTTATCTAATTCTACTGTTGGTATTTGTTATCACTGTATTTTGTTCTTTTTACTGTTTAAAATAAAAAACATTAAATTAAAAAAATGCCTCTGATGAGTGGCTATCGTAAAAGGTGTTCACTGGACACTGCTAAGCATCTATCTTAATCGGTATCATCCACAAAGCCAGAATGGCAGGTATGAAGAAATGCATTTTTCCTTTGGAGGTTTGAAATGAGCAAAATCTTCACTCTGAGTTTTCAAAGTCCCCCCCCCCGGGCAAAGAACAGGCTGGGAGGAGGGAAGTCAATTCAGTTGCTTTCCAGACTTACCTCAGCCCACCTTCATACAAATGCTAATAGGTCTAGGCGATGTGATAGTCAACCCTCCCCTCTCTAAGCCGGGACAGAGATTTGGAGGAATTAAATCCTAGAGAGAGTTCAGGAAGGACATTTCTGGAGACATCAGGAAAAGCTTCCTTGACCGGGCCTGACTGGGTCAGTGGGAGGGGAAAGGGAGGTGATAAAACCCCGGGGAGCAAGGAGGAAGCTCTCTTGGGTGCAGAGTCATCAGAACAGGCAGAACTCTTGAGGTCTGGAGGAGGCAGCCATTGACCATGTGCTGGCCTGAGGAGCTAAAGGAATCTTCAAGGTAATGGAACTCTGTAGAGATCTGTAACTTCCTAAACTAAAGGAACTTGTTCTATATTTTAACATCTGATAGGGCATGTGTAGAGAGAGAGAGACAGAGGAGTTGTGTTTTACCTACTACTTTTGAATCCCTTACTCAATCTGGTGCTGTGCTAAAAGTATGCTTGTGAACATTTTCTTCTTAATAAATACTCTATAAATTTTGATGCTGGTAGTGGTTCTCTGTACCACATAAACTTCCACTGCCTTGGACAAGCTTTTTTAAATGAAGTGCTAGTGGGAAGGCAGGCAGTTGGCAAGTGGCTATTCCTCCAGGGGCACACAAGGGAGTATAAAGTCCCTGTGGTGACCAGGTGCTGGGCAGCAGGAGACACAGAGGCAAGGCCCAGTTCCCAAAATCCTTCTTCATACACAGACCAGAGATCACTTTTCATTTTAGAGCTATTTCCCTTTCCACTGGGCAGGGATTACTTCTCTTAACTAAAAGCAATTTCCCTTTTCGGCTTGAATGAGAATCCTTGTTAATCCACCCTTTCCTTTTGCCACATTCCCAGTCCACAGTCAGGGCTAAACAGCATGTTGCTCAAAGATTCTTCTCAGTCCCTGTGAGGCATTAACCCTTAATTGTACATCACAGGTGTATGAAGGCTTTTGTGCACTGAAGTGTTCTTGTGAATAGGCCCTTGCTTTATATTGAAGATAAATTGCTTTTATTTTTATCTAGAACTAGTTTAATGGGTGCTCAAGTAGCCATGCCATTTTCACAATCACTTATTTCCTAGTAGGACTTAAAGTGCAGTCATCTGGGATAGGTTTGGCAGAGTATGTTGTTTTATGCATACCCCAGATACTTGAGAAATCCATCCTGCTGTTCTTCCTAATAACAAGGTGCTGATATTAACAGACTACATAGTTTTTACTGCACCCAGTATTCATTAGTCTGGTACGGTTGATCACGTGACCACTGAAACATCCAGTGCTAATGTGTAGGAGAGAAGGTAAAGAAATGCAAGTCCAAAGGATATCCTAATGAAAAGTATGGAAATTAATCATAAGATTAGAAGAGTCTGAGAGGAGGAAGGAAGGAAAATATTGTTCATATCCCAGAATGAATATTGCTGTTTTGGAGACAATCACTGTAAATTCATTGCTCACTAGTAAAGAGCACCTGATTTTATATCATATGTTATTAACTTAATTGTGCTACATACCATGGAATTATTTCTCATGATTGTCATAGCATAATGGCTAAGAAAATGAGCAGTGACCTGGGAGTTCCCTGTTTCAAATCTCACCTGTGCTATCAAATTTTTCTATGGCTTCAGTCTCCCATCTGTAGTATGGGGATAATTGTGGTCTATTCTACAGAGCTGCTGTTAGGGTTATAGTGAGATGATATGCGTGAAGTGTTCTCTGAACACCAAATGCTCTATATAGCTACTGCGGTGTAGTGATTAGAAAGTCAGGCAAGGACCAAGGAGGCCTGGACCAAAATTCCCTCTCATCCATGAAGCTCACTGGATGATTTGGAGTCAATTACTCTAGCTTGGTTTACTTGAGGATAATGGGCGGCGGGGGCGGGGGGGAATCTTGCATGTTCCTTTGAACTCCTTGGAGACAGGGCAAGATGAAAATGCAGTAGATTAATTTAAAACATTTACAAAACTTTTACAATGGACACAGATGAGCAGTCTCCCCCTCTTTTAGATTCTATCATAGATAAACTAGTGGCAGCAATAAGCACAAATAATTTTATCACCTTCCACTTCGCCTTTCCACATATCTGATAACACACAATTATTTGAAAAAGTAAAACACCAAAACCATGACATTAAAACAAATATAGAGCCAAAATCCAACAGCATCAACCCCCCCCCCCCGAAGCATCAGTAAAACCATTACAATAAACTTAGAAGGATTTTAAAGGTGAAATGGCCCTTGAAAATCCAAAAAGGAGGCTCATAGGTAAATCTCCACAGGTGGGTCTCAGAAAAGTTGTCTGTGTTGTAAGGATGCCAGTCACTGTATTCTTCTAAACTTACTGGGAAATGAATTCCATAAAAATAAGTGGATCTTATTTCTAAGTGAATGTGCCATGAATGGGACAAGTAACTATAGAGACAGCACATGGAAATCAGTGAAAGCAATGGCTATTATTTTCCACTCATTCACCTGAGAAAGCTTTCTATTTATGAAAGAGCAGTAGAATAGACACCTTTAATAGACACCTTTTGTAAGAATTAATGATAAATATTTGTAGAGTGTTTTGATATACTTCTTGCGTTTTATTTTTGTAAGAAAAAGAATGCTCAGTGCATAATTGAAGAGTTGATGTTTTGTTGAGTGTAGCCTTGTAATAGTGCCAAGTCAAATGTTATTGTTCAGTGAAACACACCCAGACTTTCTTAATGTTTTTTTAAAATACTAGCTTACTTGGCTTCCTTCTGGGCCTTTTGTTTTTGACCCTGTTCCTGTTAGTGTGCACTAAAAAATATGCCAGAGTGCACAGCAGGAAGGTGTCGTTGAACATTAGGACTGCTAACTAGAGCTTGGGAAATTCTTGGAGATTTTGAGGGTGATGTCTAGAAAAGGTGAAGTTTGCAGAGGGGAGGGAGCTCAGTGATTTGCTGTCATGTCCTGTGATGTCCCATTAAGGTCAGGTCCCCCAACCCCCCCCCCTCTTCCTGTATGGTCATGTCCTTCCACCAAAATTCTGTTTTAACTCTAAATTCAATTTCTTGCCTTATTTCACTTTCCAATGACATTTTACCCAGCTTACATCTACGGTAGGCTTTGTTATGCATGTGATTTGTATCTTATGCTAACCCTTTGGTCCTAGTTTTTCTGCTTCTATAACTGGTTGTTATCCAGTTTTGTTACCCTCAGCCTAAAAGCGAAAAACTCACAAAGTCCTCTTTAAGGTTTTCGTAGTATTAAGAAGAAAATCTACTCTGAAGACCCATAGAAAAATGCCAACAAACAGCAGTCCCATCCCTCTCTTAATCCCTAACTGGCCTCTGGCATTGTCTTTACAAACAACAATCACTTTCTCCTGTAGTTTCTATAATATAAACATAGGGAAGATGGAGGTCATGGAGCATCCATTCTGTGTATCCACTCCAGGACTTCAGTTTCTTCTAGATTCTGTGCTATACCATAGTGGTGACTGAGGAATCTGCCTTCCAAAGTTGCCTTTCTTCCAGGGAAAATGATCTCGGTAGTCCAAAGGATCCACTGTAGTTCTGGGAGAACACCAGGTTCACCATAATGTTAGTAATACTACTGAGCATAATCTAGCTGGGCATCCTTCATTTATTTTCATTGGTTTTTGAACACTTCATCTGTATATAACATCATTAAATGAATGAAGAATATAGGGCAACATTACTTGATGTCTTGTCCCAATAGACCTGTAAAAAATTATAAATCACTAGGGAAATATATACCTACTCTAGCAATATCTTTTTCTCATGTGCAAAATATAGAGTTTTGCAGTACAGTTAGGAATAGAAGTTTAGGGATACAATAGGGCTTAGGGATACAATAGGAGCTTTTCATGGAACCCAGAACATTTCTCTTGCTCTCACCTGAAGCTTTTGCACTGGTTGGCTGCTTACCTTTCAGGGGCACAATCATCTCCTGTCCATCACAGGTGACTTTTAGCCTCTCAGGCTTGTTGTGAAGATAAAATTGTATGACTTTGTATATGCTACCCCGAACTACTTACAGGAAAGATATGGTTTCATAGGTAATCACAACACTCTTCAAACGGAGTGGCCAGCCAGATGCTTTCAGCAAAATAGCAAATTATTTATAGATTTGCTAGTAGAATCCCATTATTTTTACTATGATTCCCGTCTTTATTTTAGTATTTATTTATACAGGAATGCATTTATTTCAAAACAAGTATTCATTTTGATATTATGTCTTACGTTTGTGTTCTGAATAGAATGAAAGTTTGCAGTTGGGCATGGACTGAAATATATTGAAATTCTAATGCTGACTTTTTTGGGTCAGGTCTGTATGTAGACTTGTACTAGCTTGCCTGTGGGACACAGAATATGTTTACTTTGAGACCTTCTGAACAAAGATGTTTTCTTTTATCTGAAAAACAAAACACAATTTTACCTAGCAAGTCTCTGAAGAAGTTTCTTAAACTCTGATGAGAATAGCTTTGAAGATATGCATAGAATAATTTGCACAACTGAAGTTAGATGTGACAGTGTCATGGGAACAGAGATATTGACATATGGAATGCCTTCAAAGAGCAGATGTGAAATCAGGGCCACAGTAGACTCAGATCAATCCCAGGAACAAGTTATTCATGTTTCTGTTGGAGGGGGAAACCCCCCCCCACCACTTTCAGAAGGTCTTTGAAATTAAACAAAATATCTAAAATTTTAAAGTTTTCTGAGGCTTACATTCCTTATATAGTTCCTTAAAAAATTGAAAGAAATGTTCGCATTTGAGAGTTTTTAATTACATGTAGTAATATATTCTCAAGTTGCAAGAAGAGAATAATTTCCAATAATATACACTGGTTTTTTATCCTTTCTTCTCTTCACATTATACATTTCCTCACAAAGTCCTTTTTTACTGCCAGGGCTTTTTTTGTAGAAAAAGGCCAGCAGGAACTTATTAGCATGATAGGCCACATCCAACAGCAGAAACTCATTAGCATATTAGGCCACACCCTGATAGCACAGCACATTAGCATATTAGGCCACACCCCCATGTCTTACCTTGGCTTGCCTGGGCGTCTCATAGCTGCGGGGAGCCCGGGCAAGCTGGCCCTTGAACAGGCCGGGGAAGGCATTTAAAGGCCTCCCCAATCCTTCCAGGGCTCCCCCGGCCCGCCTGCCTCGGAGTCACTGGGGGGTTTTTGCTCTCCAGGCCTTCCCTGTGTAGCCACGCACATAGAGGTTTTGGCTGTAGTTGGCGTGGCCAACTCTGAAGCCAGCCGGAACTCCGTTCCTGTGCGTTCCTGCCCAAAAATAGCCCTGCTTACTGCTATTTCTACCAAAAGTCTCAGCTGAAAACACAATCATGTTAAGCAGGTTTTCACTTTGAACAGACTTCGAACATATTTGTTTTCACTACATACAGACCTGACCCCAGTGCAGAAGGAAACAAAATGTATTTTATAATGAAGAATATTGCAATGGGGTTTGTATGAAATATTGCCCTTCAGCTGCTGTGATGGACTGTCAAGGGTTAATGCCTAACAGAGTTTGAGAACCTTTGAGTGACAGGCTGTTCAAACGGAATTCTGTGGAGAGAATCCGTTAAGAAAGGTTAGGAACTGACAGTTGAATAACAGACAGTTAAGCAAGCACTGACTGTGGACTGGGAAGGAGGCAAAAAGGAGTGCGAGGATCTGAGAGGATCCCCATTCAAGTCAAAAAGGGAAATTGCTTCTAGTTAAGATAATAAGGACCAGGTCCTTTTCGGTGGCGGCTCCTATCTGGTGGAATGAGCTCCCGGATGAGATCAGGGCCCTGTGGGACCTGTTACAGTTCCGCAAGGCCTGCAAGACGGAGCTCTTCCACCAGGCTTTCGAATAGGAGCCACCGCCACCACCACCAACGGGTGTCTGTAGAGCAGCACCGCTGGGTTGGGCTTGACTGGCCACCCGAACATCATAGCCTACAGCATCCTCCTTTTTGATCACAATGAGATGTGCAATAGGGAGCGAGTATGTTAGTCGCGATGGATCCGTGGGAACTGCCCACTGTGTTTAACTTGTTTTTAACTGTATTTTATAGCATTGTGTGTCTTAATTGTTTTTAACTGTGATATTGTATTTCACCTTGTGTTTGTAAACTGCCCTAAGCCCGCGTGCGGGGAGGGCGGGGTATAAATGGAATAAAATTAATTAATTAATTAATTAATCCCTGTCCAGTGAAAAGGGAGATAACTCTTAAAAGAGGAATGATCCCTGGTCTGTGTATATTAGGGTTGCCAGGTCCTTACCTTACGCAGATGGGGGTGGGAGGGAGCTTTCTTGGAGTGGGGTGGGGTGATGTTGTGGTGCGTGATGTCCCTGATGTGATGACGTCATGTGAAAATAACATCAGCATGCTGAGGATACGTGCAGCAGTGCTGTTTTTTTTGGGCAAACTCTATGGTAAAATTGGGCTCAAACCATAGAATTTTGCTCCAAAACCAGAGTGTTGCTGTGTGATGTCCCAGGCATGATGACATCACTTCTGCATTACATCATCACATCAGGGATGTCGCGTGGGGTCATAGCAGGAGCCCACAAAATTGGAGGATTCCCTGCTCCTACCTGGGGACTAGCACCCTAGTGTATATAGAAGGATTTTGGGAACTTGGCTGTATGTTCCTGCCTTCTAGACTTTTAAGAGTCAGTGAAACTCAGAAACCTATGCTTTAGTGTTTAAGCAGAAATTAAAAAGCCTTTTTCCTCAAAGTTTTAAAAGACTTTTTTGAATAGCAGAAACACTTACTTGTTGGCAACAAATTATCTGGAGATAGTGTGATTACAAAGTTACCACAGTTTGTCTGTTCACCTCATACATTCTACCCCTGATTCCACCTGACCTTTTCTCCTCTAAGTTAAATAAAATGTTTTGTTTATTTTGAACTTACACAAGCCTCTTGTGTGCCATTTCAGAAGTTGAATATAAGAAGGTGATTTTGTCTCTTCCCTCAGTTCCTTGGGCTGGGCCAGCATCAAAATATATAAAAGCAATTTGATGGGACAGCCATAGACAAACAAATAAGAAGACAATAGATATAGGGGCTGCTCAGCAAGAAAGAAGAAAAAAATCCTGTGCATGAAGGGGGAAGAGGGCGAGATTGCCATAGCTGTGTTTACTATATGCCCTTTGATTGACGTAGTTTCTAAACCATTGAATTAGTTGGTAGTAGAACAAAACCTTGATCTCACATACCCATAAAATTGATGTAGTGCTTGATCTATGAGACTGCATGCACAGTCCAGTCCAATCTCTGTTAATTAGATGCAAGTCCTGTAGATTTCAATGCAAGTTACTCCCATGTATATGTGATTGCAGCTATAATTCAGATTTCCTGTTGACTCTTGAATGTAACATTCTCTGATTTTCCCATTTTGCTTTATTAAAAATCCCCTTGTGTTCCAAAGATAGTTATAGGCAGTTGAAAACACAGAACTTGAAGACCTATTTTTCAAGGGCCTATGTATGTGCTGACCTGATCCAGGTTTCCCTATGGCAGCTACAGTGTTAGAGCAGAAGTGTGTGTGTATGTGGTGGGAAGATGCTGAAAGAATTTTGTGAGAGGAATGTATTGCCCATGGCAGACCTGCCATATGGACCAGCAAGAATCAGCACAGAGACTGAGTAATCACTCTGTGGCTTACAGATGTTAAGCATGTAGAATGAGTGCCTGGTACTAAAAACTCCTCTTCCTACTCCTGTCTGGAAGAACCTTTATCAGTGGAATTTAACACCTGGATTAAGAATTATTAGGAAACTTTATGTGAAGAAAGAGAAACGTGAAGTTAGTTTAAAGGAACAATCAGTTCAAGAATAATCCTCCACATTTGAGCAAAAACATTTTCTCATTTTGTAGGTATGTGCACTTGGAAAGTGTGTTCATTTTTTAAAAACCTTGATTTTATGTTAGAAATGCTCTGCATTTTTTCCTTACTGTATTCTTTCTTGCAGAACCACAAACTGTATTGTTCAGGTTTTTGATGTGCAAAACACTGCATATTCCCTAATAGCATGGGCGTGAGATGATATGAGAAGAAATAGACAGAGGCTTTTGGGGATCAAAGTGTGTTATTTGCTCTCATGAGAGTATAATACAAGATTAAGGATAGGCGGTGGCCTAGCCTGAACCATCATTGGACTAAAGCTTCTAGGTTTTCAGTAAAGACAAGGGCACAGATAGAGAAAATACTGGACATCTGTGATGCAGTTTACTACCACGATCTCATTTACCACCACTACCAACTTTTAAAGGTAACTGAAGACATCACAATAACTTACTGTAGTTCAGCACCAGCATATTGCCTAGTTGTGCTGTATGAGAGTTAAAACAGTTGTTTTGCAAGGGGTGAATGGGGTGCGTAGATCTAAAGGCTAACAAAATTCCTGGTTTCCCCAGCCTGTATCTATTTACTGACAAGTGAGAACTAATTTTTATTTCTTTTTTTTTCTTCATCCCCCGGGGGGGAGGGGAGGTTTTTATTGATTTTTTTGCAGACTACAAAACTACAACAGAAAATATAGGGAAGGGAACTACATCTAGGGAAAAAAGAAAAAGACCCACAACTAACTAAAAACTCAAGAGTAGGAGATCAATACATCAGCTTATCACCATGCTATTTTCAAAAAGCTACTAATAATACAATGAACTTAGTCGGTTATGCTAGATTAATTATCATTCAACCATCCCTTTAACTGTTTAAAGAAGTTCCCAGAGCATCCCCAAGTTATTTCAACAATTTTTCAGGCACAAATCAGAGTCCTTCAGCCCTTATTTATTCTTATCTTTTCTAATCCTCACTTTATATGAGCTTTTGGCGGCAGCCGCCCCCTTTTTAGAGGGGGAGTCCTCGTCCGAAGACCCTGAGCCCAACTCGCCATCAGATTTGCTTTCTTCTTCCTCCCCTTTGCCCTCATCTGGTTCCCCATGCTGTGTTTGCAGAAATTCACATGCTTTAAAAACAGAGTCAATCTTTTCTTTTTCATCGTGGAGCTTGAAAGTGACGCATTCTGGGATTAACCATCTGTAACTGATGCCATTTGTTCATAAGAAAAGGATTAATTCTTTATAGTTCTTTCTCTTCTGTCTTATATCAAATTGAATGTCTTTTAAAATCCTGATATTATTGTCCCCAATTTTCAAGGCTGTTCCCGAAGTTGCTTTCAAAGTAGCATCTCTCACATGTCTCTTCGAGAATCTGACCACTATGTCCCCAGGCAGATTCTTTTTCTTGATGTACGATGAATAGGACCTGTAGACCACATCCATCTCGCTGCAAAGGTATTCCGCTGTTGAATCTGTCATTGGGGCCAGGGCTCGGTTCCTGCCGGAGCGTGCCGGTACGCCGCTCCGCCAGTAAGAAGCCCAGGGGGTGGGGACATAAGCCCTGCCCCTGCTCCCAGCAGCTATGAGTCGGGCCAAGGAGCAAGCAGCAGGAAGGTAAGGTCCCTGCGGAGCCCTCCTATTGCCTGTCGAGGCACCCCCCTCCTTTTTCAGGCCCCGCGCCGGGCCTGGAAAAAGATCAGTCAAGAGGCCCCCCCCATTGGCTCTCCTTCCTTGTGGGCTTCCAGAGGCTCGGGGCTGGTAGAGGAGGAGCGCATGCATGGCAGAGGGTGAGGGAGGGCGCACGGGGCTGTGAGCAAAACTTCTACTCAGTGACCTACTGGTGTTAAGGTTGCGAGCGAGCGATTGGACTGCTGCTTAAATTAGACTGCTCTGGAGCCATCCTTCCTAAGTGAAGACAAAAGTGTGTAAGCTGGAGGATAACCCCCCCATTGGCTCTTCTCTCCTTCCTTGTAGGCTTCCAGAGGCTCAGGGCTAGTAGAGAAGGAGCGCATGGCAGAGGGTGAGGGAGGGCGCACGGGGCTGTGTGAAAAAATTCTGCTCGGTGACCTACTGGCGTTAAAGTTGCAAGCGAGCAATTGGGCTGCTGCATAAATTAGTCTGCTTTGGAGCCGTCCTTCCTAAGCGAAGACAAAAAACCCCCCCCCCCCATTGGCTCTCTTCTCCTTCCTCGGGCTGCTGGAGGAGGAGCGCGTGCACGGCAGAAGGCGAGGGAAGGCATGCGTGTCTGTGAGCAAAACTTCTACTCGGTGACCTACTGGCGTTAAAGTTGCGAGCGAGCGATTGGGCTGCTGCATTAATTAGTCTGCTCTGGAGCCGTCCTTCCTGAGCGAAGACAAAAGTGTGTAAGCCAGAGGCTGAAAACTCCCCCCCCCATTGGCTCTTCTCTCCTTCCTTGTGGGCTTCCAGAGACTCGGGGCCGGTGGAGGAGGAGCGCGTGCACGGCAGAGCGCGAGGGAAGGTGCGCGGGGCTGTGAGCAAAACCTCTACTCAGTGATCTACTGACGATAAAATTGCAAGCGAGCAACTAGGCTGCTGCATAAATTAGTCTACTCTGGAGCCGTCCTTCCTAAGCAAAGACAAAAGTGTAAGCCGGAGGCTAAACCCCCCTCCTCCATGGCTCACCTTCTTTGTAGGCTTCCAGAGTAACTTAACTGAAATGCTGTTAGAAACAATATTTTCTTATGGGATTTATGCTGCTCGGGCTGTCTGGGTGACTTATTTTTTGCCAATAACAGGAATAACTTTTGATAGTGGGAAACAATTACAGAAGGTGCTTCTGACCATGGGAAGAGTGGAATTTTGCTCAGTAGTGGGTGTACAAGACACCAACTTTGCACATTGACAGGTTGGAGGAGGGGGGAGGGCTTTTAATACAAATTATGAAGTATTGGAATGTTTGAATTCCAGGGTTACACTGTCCCTTGAAATTTAAGGGGGCATCCTTGAGCACTTTGGGGGCAGCTGTGCTTGCTCTTTAAGCATCTCTCCATGTGCCCCCAACTGCATCCTTAGCCTGTAATTTCTGTGGTCATACACTAGGCTTCTTCTTTACCTTTTTTCTCCCATTAATAGAACAAATATAGAGTCCAGTGGCATGCACACAAAAGCTCATACTTTGAATAAACCTTTGTTGGTCTTAAAGGTGCCACTG